>NW_023494134.1:47500-58139 GCF_013265735.2 Oncorhynchus mykiss
CATGTTGTGTAAATTCAATGACACAAACCCCCTCCATGTTGTGTAATTCAATGACAAACCCCTCCATGTTGTGTAAATTCAATGACACAACCCCCCACAAACCCCCTCCATGTTGTGTAAATTCAATGACACAAACCCCTCCATGTTGTGTAAATTCAATGACACAAACCCCCCACAAACCTGCTCCATGTTGTGTAAATTCAATGACACAAACCCCCCACAACCCCCTCCATGTTGTGTAAATTCTATGACACAAACCCCCACAACCCCCTCCATGTTGTGTAAATTCAATGACAAACCCCCTCCATGTTGTGTAAATTCAATGACACAAACCCCCCACAAACCCCCTCCATGTTGTGTAAATTCAATGACACAAACCCCCTCCATGTTGTGTAAATTCAATGACACAAACCTCCTCCATGTTGTGTAAATTCAATGACACAAACCCCCACAAACCCCCTCCATTTTGTGTAAATTCAATGACACAAACCCGTCCATGTTGTGTAAATTCAATGACACAAAGCCACTCCATGTTGTGTAAATTCAATGACACAAACCCCCTCCATGTTGTGTAAATTCAATGACACAAACCCCCTCCATGTTGTGTAAATTCAATGACACAAACCCCCTCCATGTTGTGAGGCAACAAAATAGGAAAAATGCCAATGTGGTGAATACCTTTGCAAGCCACTGTGTTCTCCTAACATGTAAAAAGGTGGTGTTAACATGTTGCAGTAGCAATGTTTCCACATAAGGAATTGCAAATTCTGTAACGCTATTCTGTAAAAAAGGTCATTTGGCCTACCTGAGTATAATGATTCAAGTGTGTTAAAAATAATGGATTATTTCTGAGCCATCAATTTGGAGTGTTACTGCTGCAGGCGTATGCCATTCTTCTTCCTCATTTGTTCAGTGACCATTGGACAAAGGGGTGGCAGGTAACCTGGTGGGTAGGAGTGTCGGGACAGTAATCAAAAGGTTGCTGGATTGAATCCCTGAGCTGATAAGATAAAAAAAAATCTAGAATTCTACACCTGAGCCAAGGCAGTTCACCCACTGTTCCCCGATGATGTTGATTAAGGCAACTCCCTGCACCTCTCCGATTCAGAGAGGTTGGGTTAAATGCGAAAAACATATTTCAGTTGAATGCATTCAGTTGTACAACTGACTAGGTATGCCCCTTTCCCAAGCTGCAACCTAAGAGGTATGCATCACATGCTCTGCTCACATGTACAGTAATGGTCTGAGCCTAAACAACAACGGAACACAAAGCTTTTACTATCTCATCCTGGAATATACAAGTTTTGAGGTCATCTGCCTTTGGCCTGAAGAGCAGGAACCCAGACTTCATCAATCATGAGGCATCAAAGCCAAAGGAACTGAGTAACATTAAGAAATGCTATAGATGGAAGGAATGTAGGGTAGAAACTTACTAAAAATGATTAGGCAAAACCAAACTCAATCCCTTTTAGACAACTTCCTTGACAAAATATTTCACCGTGACAGTGAAGGTATACATTTGTACTTGGTAGTAGAAAGGCTAAACAGTATACTTGACCTTTTAGCTTCCAAATCAAATCAACACATTTCAAGCAGACACCCTAAGAAAATGAATAACAAATGGTTTGAAGAATGCAAAAACCTAAGAAAGAAACTGAGAAACCTATCCAACCAAAAACATAGAGACCCAGAAAACCTGAGCCTTCACTATGGTGAATCACTAAAACAATACAGAAACACACTACGGAAACAGTAGGAACAGCACATCAGAAATCAGCTCAATGTAATTGAAGAATCCATAGAATCAAACTACTTCTGGGAAAATTTGAAAACTCTAAACAAACAAAAACACAAAGAGTTATCTATCCAAAATGGAGATGTCTGGATAAAACACTTCTCCAAACTTTTTTCTACTGAAAAGCTCAGTGACTTTCAAACGTGGCAACGTCATAGGATGCCACCTTTCCACAAGTCAGTTCGTCAAATTTATGCACTGCTAGAGCTCCCCAGTCAACTGTAAGTGCTGTTATTGTGAAGTGGAAATGTCTAGGAGCCACAACGACCACGCAGCTCTCAGAAGGGGACGGGCGAGTGTGGAAGCACGTCTGTCCTCAGTTGCAACACTCACTACCGAGTTCCAAAATGCCTCTGGAAACTGTCCGTCAGGAACTTCATGAAATGGGTTTCCATGGCCAAGCAGCCGCGCACAAGCCTAAAATCACCATGGGCAATGCCAAGCGTCAACAGTAGTGGTGTAACGCTTGACACAATTGAACTGTGGAGCAGTGGAAATGCATTCTCTGGAGGGATGAATCATGCTGGTAGTCTGACAGACCAATCTGGGTTTGGCGGATGTCAAGAGAACGATACCTGCCCAAATGCATAGTGCCAACTGTAAAGTTATCACTAATGCTCTTGTGGCTGAATGGAAGCAAGTCCCTGCAGCAATGTTCCAACATGTTGTGAAAAGCCTTCCCAGAAGAGTAGAGGCTGTTAAAGCAGCAAAGGGGGGACTAACTCTATATTAATGCCCATGATTTTGGAATGAAATGTTCGATGAGCAGGTGCCCACATACTATACTAATATTGTATATTTCCCATGCCAATAAAGCCCTTTGAATTGAATTGAGAGAGAGACAGAGAGAGAGAGAGACAGCGAGAGAGAGAGAGTGAGCGATAAAGAATGAGAGAGCGCGAGAGAGTGTGAGCGATAAAGAATGAGAGAGAGAGAGAGAGAGAGAGCGATAAAGAATGAGAGAGAGAGAGAGATATATGGGACAGACACCAAACTGAGACTCTGCATGCAGAAATCTGTAAAAAAATATATTCTGTGTACAACGTAAATCACCAAAGAATGCATGCAGAGCAGAAATAGGCCGATACTCGCTAATTTTCAAAATCCAGAAACGAGACGTTAAATTCTACAACCACCTAAAATGAAGTGATTCCCAAACCTTCCATAACAAAGGCATCACCTACAGAGAGATGAACCTGGAGAAGAGCCACCTAAGCAAGCTGGTCCTGGGGCTCTGTTCACAAACACAAACACACCCTACAGAGCCCCAGGAGAGCAATTAGATCCAACCAAATAATGAGAAAACAAAAAGATAATTGCTTGACACATTGGAATGAATTTACAAAAAAAACAGAGCAAACTAGAATGCTATTTAGCCCTAAACAGAGAGTACACAGTGGCAGAATACCTGACCAATGTGACTGACCCAAACTTAAGGAAATCTTTGACTATGTACAGACTCAGTGAGTATAGCCTTGCTATTGAGAAAGGCCGCCGTAAGCAGACATAGCTTTCAAGAAAAGACAGGCTATGTGCACACTGCCCACAAAATGAGGTGGAGACTGAGCTACAACCCATATTTATGTTTATTTATACATTTGTAATGTCTTTATTATTTTTGTGAGTGTAATGTTTACTGTTCATTTTAAATTGTTTATTTAACCTTTGTATATTATCTACTTTACTTGCTTTGGCAATGAGAGTGTCTGTCAGAGAAAGAGAGAGAGAGATAGAGAGAGAGAGAGAGAGAGAGAGATAGAGAGATAGAGAGAGAGAGAGAGAGAGAGAGAGAGAGGGAAAGATCTTGCTTTGGCAATTTTAACATGTTTCCCATGCCAATAAAGCCCTTACATTGAAATTGAATTGAATTGAGAAGGAGTGAGAGATAGAGAGAGAGGAGGGGATTTGTTACAAGATGTGTGACCTGTTGCCTCAAGAAAAGGGCAACCAGTGAACAACAAACACCATTGTAAATACAACCTATAATTATGACTATTTATTAGTCAGTGCTAGAGAGAAAGACCCAAGAGGCTTGCTTTTATTTTGTAGAATGGATATACTGCCCCATCTTCTCTTCTCTGTCATCCCTCTCTCTTTCACATCCTCCTCTCCACTCATTAAAAGTCATTTAGCAAACAATATTATCCAGATCCATTTACAGTAGTGAGTGCATACATTTTCATACTTTTTTCAGTACTAGTCCCCCAAGGGAATCAAACCCACAACCCTGGTGTTGCAAGTGCCATGCTGTACCAGCTGAGCCACGCATCTGCAACTGCCCCGTCACCCCGTAGACTGAGGAAAATAATGAGTCTTTAATTGAAAAAGCTCAAAGGAGCCTCGGTCTCTCTCTCTCTTTCTCTCCCGCTTGGTTATGTTATGTAAGCCAGTCTTGAAGCCAGTCTTTAAGCCGGTCTTTAAGCCAGTCTTTGAGCCAGTCTTTAAGCCAGTCTGCTAGCATCCCTAACATGATTACCACTCAGAAAGAAGAACTTGTCAAGTATTAAATATCTAATGAAGGATAAACCATGATACCAGATCACAACCAGACACAAAGAGAGTGAAATATGGAGGGAGATAGGATGAAAAGAGGGCGAGGGAGACAAAGCGAGTTAAGAAGTCAGGGACGATATAATTATTGCCTCTTTCTATCAAAAAGAAAAAAACCCAATGGGTTATAAGAGAATAATGCATGACCTTCAGTAGTTTTCTCTCACTCTCTGGTATTAGTGTCTCACACCTTCAGCACACGTTTTCTATCACCTCTCTCTCTTTGCATCCTCTTTATCTCCCCTCTCTCTTTCTCTCCGATCTGCTACCTCTCTCTCTCTCGCTTCGCTTCTCTCTCCCCTGCTCTCTCTCCCTCTCTCATTTCTCTTGCTCTACCTCTCTATCTCTCGCTTCTCTCTCCCCTGCTCTCTCTCTCCCTCTCTCATTTCTCTTGCTCTACCTCTCTCTCTCTCGCTTCTCTCTCCCCTGCTCTCTCTCTCCCTCTCTCGTTTCTCTTGCTCTACCTCTCTCTCTCTCGCTTCTCTCTCCCCTGCTCTCTCTCTCCCAATCTCTCTCTCCCCTGCTCTCTCTCTCCCTATCTCTCTCTTGTTTCTCTTTCTCTACTACTCTCTCTCTGCTCTCTCCCCCATTTTTCTATAATTTCTCCCTCTACTGCTCTCTCTCTCTCCCACATCTCTCTCCCGTTTCTCTCTACTACTCTTTCTCTGCTCTCTCTCTCCCTGCTACCAACTTCCTCTCTCTGCTCTCCCCCTCTACTTTCACCTACAGTATCTCCCTCTCTACCTGTCTCTGCTCTCCTGCTCTCCCTCTCTCTGCTCTCCCTCTCTCTGCTCTCCCCCTCTACCTTTCACCTACAGTATCTCCCTCTCTCCTCCCTCTCTCTGCTCTCTCTGCTCTCCCTCTCTAACCCTCTACCTGTCTCTGCTCTCCTGCTCTCCCTCACTCTGCTCTCCATCTCTAACTCTCTACCTGTCTCTACTCTCCCTCCCCACCTCTCTCTACTCTCCCTCTATCTACTCTCCCTCTATCTACTCTCCCTCTACCTCTATCTACTCTCCCTCTCTACACTCTCCCCCTATCTACTCTCCCTCACTACCTCTATCTACTCTCCCTATCTACTGGCCCCTATCTACTCTCTCCCTCTACTCTCCTCTACCTCTATCTACTCTCCCCCTATGTACTCTCCCCCTCTACCTCTCTCTACTCTCCCCCTCTACCTCTCTCTACTATCCCTCTACCTCTCTCTACTCTCCCTCACTACCTCTATCTACTCTCCCCCTCTACCTCTCTCTACTCTCCCTCTGCCTCTCTCTACTCTCCCTCACTACCTCTCTCTACTCTCCCTCTGCCTCTCTCTACTCTCCCTCACTACCTCTCTCTACTCTCCCTCTCTCTACTCTCCCTCTCTGCCTCTCTCTACTCTCGCTCACTACCTATCTACTCTCCCCCTCTACCTCTCTCTACTCTCCCTCTGCCTCTCTCTACTCTCCCTCACTACCTCTCTCTACTCTCCCTCTGCCTCTCTCTACTCTCCCTCACTACCTCTCTCTACTCTCCCTCTCTCTACTCTCCCTCTCTGCCTCTCTCTACTCTCCCTCACTACCTCTCTCTGCTCTCCCTCTCTCTGCTCTCCCCCTCTACCTTTCACCTACAGTATCTCCCTCTCTCCCTCTCTCTGCTCTCTCTGCTCTCCCTCTCTAACCCTCTACCTGTCTCTGCTCTCCTGCTCTCCCTCTATCTACTCTCCCTCTATCTACTCTCCCTCTACCTCTATCTACTCTCCCTCTCTACACTCTCCCCCTATCTACTCTCCTCACTACCTCTATCTACTCTCCCTATCTACTGGCCCCTATCTACTCTCTCCCTCTACTCTCCCTCTACCTCTATCTACTCTCCCCTATGTACTCTCCCCCTCTACCTCTCTCTACTCTCCCCCTCTACCTCTCTCTACTATCCCTCTACCTCTCTCTACTCTCCCTCACTACCTCTATCTACTCTCCCCCTCTACCTCTCTCTACTCTCCCTCTGCCTCTCTCTACTCTCCCTCACTACCTCTCTCTACTCTCCCTCTGCCTCTCTCTACTCTCCCTCACTACCTCTCTCTACTCTCCCTCTCTCTACTCTCCCTCTCTGCCTCTCTCTACTCTCGCTCACTACCTATCTACTCTCCCCCTCTACCTCTCTCTACTCTCCCTCTGCCTCTCTCTACTCTCCCTCACTACCTCTCTCTACTCTCCCTCTGCCTCTCTCTACTCTCCCTCACTACCTCTCTCTACTCTCCCTCTCTCTACTCTCCCTCTCTGCCTCTCTCTACTCTCCCTCACTACCTCTCTCTACTCTCCCTCACTACCACTATCTACTCTCCCTCTCTGCCACTATCTACTCTCCCTCTCTACCTCTCTCTACTCTCCCTCCCTTCCACACTCTGCTCTCCTCTGTACCTGAGCAACCCACTGTTCCCTTTCCCCTACTTCTGCTTTCTCCTCTCTCATGATCTCTCCCTCCCTTCCACACTCTGCTCTCCTCTGTACCTGAGCAAGGCAGTTAACCCATTGTTCCCTTTCCCCTACTTCTGCTTTCTCCTCTCTCCTGATCTCTCCCTCCCTCAATCTCTCTCCCTTCCACACTCTGCTTTCCTCTCTCCCTCCATCTCTTCCTCTGGCTCTCTGCTCTCTACTGTCCTATGCTGTGAGGTCTGTGGGGTTGAAAACACAGGCCAGCCTGTCTCATTACTGTCACTCAGTCTGAGGGAGGAGGAGACTGGGGGAGAGAACAGAAAGAGAGAGGGGGAGGGAGACCAGGAATCTGGTTTCTGTCCATCATAGTCAACTTGTAAGGGAGAGGGGAGGAGAGGAGGAAGGAGGGAGTGGAAAGTGCTATGTCAGTGTATGACCTGGAAACTGTAAATCTATTGGTTATGGGCGAAGAGAGGGAAAGATGGAGAGAGCAGGGTGAGTAGAGAGATGCAAAGAGTGGGAGAAAGAAAGAGTGATTGGTTGAATAGCTGAGGAAAGAGAATAGTAGTTGAGTAGATTGTCTCATGTTGGACTCATTCACTGAGCCCTGTCCAGAAAAGAACAGAAGCCATAACAACGTGTCTACATGTTTTCGTGTTTTAAAACCGGTTTTGGATAAAGCTTCCCACACCACCCATATAACCAATCTATTTCGTGCTCCTTTCACAGAGGTCATAATACACCAGACTAAACTGGCCTATGTCCAGGGAGGGTTAACCTCCTGCTATGGATCTACAGTACAGGATATACACCTCTTCATGAACACCAGACACACATGATTAACTATTGACCCCACCTTTATTGACACAACACTATAACTAACCTCACAGCGTATGGTTTTATTGACAGGTCGCTCTCAGCTAGAGTGATTTGAAGGGTGATCAGATAGTTATGATGTCATAAATCTTTGGATTATTAAAGGAAGTATATCTGTACTAATAGAACCAAGACCTTTCCTCAGATGACACCTTATTCTGCGCAGAATGTTTGACCAAAGCCCCAAACCAGTGCTCTCGTTGGAGTACTACGTAGAGCCATGACTACATGGAACTCTATTCCACATCAGGAAACTGATGCAGAGGTGGAATCAGATTTAAAAAACAGATAAAATACACCTCATGGAACAGTGAGGACTGTAAAGTAACAAACGTACACACACGAACACATGGATACACACACATGATAACATACACACGTACACACACGAACACATGGATACACACACATGATAACATACACACGTACACACACGAACACATGGATACACACACATGATAACATACACACTCTACACACGAGCACATGGATACACACACATGATAACATACACACGTACACACACGAACACATGGATACACACACATGATAACATATACAGTGCCTTGCGAAAGTATTCGGCCCCCTTGAACTTTGCGACCTTTTTGCCACATTTCAGGCTTCAAACATAAAGATATAAAACTGTATTTTTTTGTGAAGAATCAACAACAAGTGGGACACAATCATGAAGTGGAACGACATTTATTGGATATTTCAAACTTTTTTAACAAATCAAAAACTGAAAAATTGGGCGTGCAAAATTATTCAGCCCCCTTAAGTTAATACTTTGTAGCGCCACCTTTTGCTGCGATTACAGCTGTAAGTCGCTTGGAGTATGTCTCTATCAGTTTTGCACATCGAGAGACTGAAATTTTTTCCCATTCCTCCTTGCAAACAGCTCGAGCTCAGTGAGGTTGGCTGGAGAGCATTTGTGAACAGCAGTTTTCAGTTCTTTCCACAGATTCTCAATTGGATTCAGGTCTGGACTTTGACTTGGCCATTCTAACACCTGGATATGTTTATTTTTGAACCATTCCATTGTAGATTTTGCTTTATGTTTTGGATCATTGTCTTGTTGGAAGACAAATCTCCGTCCCAGTCTCAGGTCTTTTGCAGACTCCATCAGGTTTTCTTCCAGAATGGTCCTGTATTTGGCTCCATCCATCTTCCCATCAATTTTAACCATCTTCCCTGTCCCTGCTGAAGAAAAGCAGGCCCAAACCATGATGCTGCCACCACCATGTTTGACAGTGGGGATGGTGTGTTCAGCTGTGTTGCTTTTACGCCAAACATAACGTTTTGCATTGTTGCCAAAAAGTTCAATTTTGGTTTCATCTGACCAGAGCACCTTCTTCCACATGTTTGGTGTGTCTCCCAGGTGGCTTGTGGCAAATTTTAAACGACACTTTTTATGGATATCTTTAAGAAATGGCTTTCTTCTTGCCACTCTTCCATAAAGGCCAGATTTGTGCAATATACGACTGATTGTTGTCCTATGGACAGAGTCTCCCACCTCAGCTGTAGATCTCTGCAGTTCATCCAGAGTGATCATGGGCCTCTTGGCTGCATCTCTGATCAGTCTTCTCCTTGTATGAGCTGAAAGTTTAGAGGGACGGCCAGGTCTTGGTAGATTTGCAGTGGTCTGATACTCCTTCCATTTCAATATTATCGCTTGCACAGTGCTCCTTGGGATGTTTAAAGCTTGGGAAATCTTTTGTATCCAAATCCGGCTTTAAACTTCTTCACAACAGTATCTCGGACCTGCCTGGTGTGTTCCTTGTTCTTCATGATGCTCTCTGCGCTTTTACGGACGGACTCTGAGACTATCACAGTGCAGGTGCATTTATACGGAGACTTGATTACACACAGGTGGATTGTATTTATCATCATTAGTCATTTAGGTCAACATTGATCATTCAGAGATCCTCACTGAACTTCTGGAGAGAGTTTGCTGCACTGAAAGTAAAGGGGCTGAATAATTTTGCACGCCCAATTTTTCAGTTTTTGATTTGTTAAAAAAGTTTGAAATATCCAATAAATGTCGTTCCACTTCATGATTGTGTCCCACTTGTTGTTGATTCTTCACAAAAAAAATACAGTTTTATATCTTTATGTTTGAAGCCTGAAATGTGGCAAAAGGTCGCAAAGTTCAAGGGGGCCGAATACTTTCGCAAGGCACTGTACACGTACACATGGATTTTGCGTTGTAGATATGTGGTAGTGGAGTATGGGGCTGAGGGCACACACTTAGTGTGTTGTGAATTCTGTATTGAATGTATATTAATGTTTTTAAAATGGTATAACTGCCTTAATTTTGCCAGACCCCAGGAAGAGTAGCTGCTGCCATGGCAATGGGGATCCATAATAAATATAAATATATACAGTGCCTTCACTAAATATTCACACCCCTTGACTTTTTCCCAAATGTTCTGTGTTACAACCTGAATTTAAAATGGAAATGTAGATGTTGTGTCACTGGCCTACACGCAATACCCCATAATGTCTCAGTGGAATCATGGGTCTGAAAATTGTACAAATGAATTACAAATGAAAAGCAGAAATATCTTTGTTATGGCAAGCCTAAATATGTTATGTGCAATAATACTGTTTAACTGTTTAGTTTTTTTACTAGAGAGAGCACTGGTTTGGTACCTCATCTCTGTACCCCACACATACAAGTATCTGTGAGGTCCCTCAGTCGAGCAGTGTATTTCAAACACAGATTCAACAACAAAGACCAGGGAGGTTTTCAAATGCCTCACAAAGAAGGGAACCTGTTGGTAGATGGGTAAAACAAAAGAGAAAACAGGCATTGAATATCTCTTTGAGGATGGTGAAGTTATTAATTACACTTTGGATGGTGTATCAATACACCCAGTCACTACAAAGATACAGGCGTCCTTCCTAACTCAGCTGCCGGAGAGGAAGGAAACTGTTTATAGCCTACTACCATGTGCACATTGCTGCGCTTATGTGACGAAATAACCTAATAGTTTATAAA
>NW_023494135.1:0-32500 GCF_013265735.2 Oncorhynchus mykiss
ACGAGATCAGGCGTACTCAGGCCGGTGTGGCGTAAGCGAAAGGCAATCTCAAAAAGTGGATGAAATTGCATATACTGTAGCCATAATTTGTAGCACAGATTGTTGGATGAAATACAAACTAACCTTGCTTACTTATTTCAAAGCGAGGGCACATATTTCAGCCTTGTGGGAAAAACGGACAAAGAGTTGAAATTCCACAAGGCAGTGACAAAAGCTTACAGCACCTGGTATTCCCAGGGGTCTCCCATCCAAGTACTAACCAGGCCCGACCCTGCTTAGCTTCCGAGATCGGACGAGATCAGGCGTACTCAGGCCGGTGTGGCCGTAAGCGAGAAACTATCTCTTGGTGCACCATGTAAAGTCAAAGTGAGCCTGATTAACAGCTGTTGCATTTCCACCATTTAGATAAGCATCTTTGTGTCACTCAAAAAGTGGAAGAAATTGCATATACTGTAGCCATAATTTGTAGCACAGATTGTTGGATGAATACAAACTAACCTTGCTTACTTATTTCAAAGCGAGGGCACATATTTCAGCCTTGTGGGAAAAAACGGACAAAGAGTTGAAATTCCACAAGGCAGTGACAAAAAGCTTACAGCACCTGGTATTCCCAGGCGGTCTCCCATCCAAGTACTAACCAGGCCCGACCCTGCTTAGCTTCCGAGATCGGACGAGATCAGGCGTACTCAGGCCGGTGTGGCCGTAAGCGAAAGGCAATCTCAAAAAGTGGATGAAATTGCATATACTGTAGCCATAATTTGTAGCACAGATTGTTGGATGAAATACAAACTAACCTTGCTTACTTATTTCAAAGCGAGGGCACATATTTCAGCCTTGTGGGAAAAAACGGACAAAGAGTTGAAATTCCACAAGGCAGTGACAAAAAGCTTACAGCACCTGGTATTCCCAGGCGGTCTCCCCATCCAAGTACTACCAGGCCCGACCCTGCTTAGCTTCCGAGATCGGACGAGATCAGGCGTACTCAGGCCGGTGTGGCCGTAAGCGAGAAACTATCTCTTGGTGCACTATGTAAAGTCAAAGTGAGCCTGATTAACAGCTGTTGCATTTCCACCATTTAGATAAGCATCTTTGTGTCACTCAAAAAGTGGAAGAATTGCATATACTGTAGCCATAATTTGTAGCACAGATTGTTGGATGAAATACAAACTAACCTTGCTTACTTATTTCAAAGCGAGGGCACATATTTCAGCCTTGTGGGAAAAAACGGACAAAGAGTTGAAATTCCACAAGGCAGTGACAAAAAGCTTACAGCACCTGGTATTCCCAGGCGGTCTCCCATCCAAGTACTAACCAGGCCCGACCCTGCTTAGCTTCCGAGATCGGACGAGATCAGGCGTACTCAGGCCGGTGTGGCCGTAAGCGAGAAACTATCTCTTGGTGCACTATGTAAAGTCAAAGTGAGCCTGATTAACAGCTGTTGCATTTCCACCATTTAGATAAGCATCTTTGTGTCACTCAAAAAGTGGAAGAAATTGCATATACTGTAGCCATAATTTGTAGCACAGATTGTTGGATGAAATACAAACTAACCTTGCTTACTTATTTCAAAGCGAGGGCACATATTTCAGCCTTGTGGGAAAAAACGGACAAAGAGTTGAAATTCCACAAGGCAGTGACAAAAAGCTTACAGCACCTGGTATTCCCAGGCGTCTCCCATCCAAGTACTAACCAGGCCCGACCCTGCTTAGCTTCCGAGATCGGACGAGATCAGGCGTACTCAGGCCGGTGTGGCCGTAAGCGAGAAACTATCTCTTGGTGCACTATGTAAAGTCAAAGTGAGCCTGATTAACAGCTGTTGCATTTCCACCATTTAGATAAGCATCTTTGTGTCACTCAAAAAGTGGAAGAAATTGCATATACTGTAGCCATAATTTGTAGCACAGATTGTTGGATGAAATACAAACTAACCTTGCTTACTTATTTCAAAGCGAGGGCACATATTTCAGCCTTGTGGGAAAAAACGGACAAAGAGTTGAAATTCCACAAGGCAGTGACAAAAAGCTTACAGCACCTGGTATTCCCAGGCGGTCTCCCATCCAAGTACTAACCAGGCCCGACCCTGCTTAGCTTCCGAGATCGGACGAGATCAGGCGTACTCAGGCCGGTGTGGCCGTAAGCGAAAGGCAATCTCAAAAAGTGGATGAAATTGCATATACTGTAGCCATAATTTGTAGCACAGATTGTTGGATGAAATACAAACTAACCTTGCTTACTTATTTCAAAGCGAGGGCACATATTTCAGCCTTGTGGGAAAAAACGGACAAAGAGTTGAAATTCCACAAGGCAGTGACAAAAAGCTTACAGCACCTGGTATTCCCAGGCGGTCTCCCATCCAAGTACTAACCAGGCCCGACCCTGCTTAGCTTCCGAGATCGGACGAGATCAGGCGTACTCAGGCCGGTGTGGCCGTAAGCGAGAAACTATCTCTTGGTGCACTATGTAAAGTCAAAGTGAGCCTGATTAACAGCTGTTGCATTTCCACCATTTAGATAAGCATCTTTGTGTCACTCAAAAAGTGGAAGAAATTGCATATACTGTAGCCATAATTTGTAGCACAGATTGTTGGATGAAATACAAACTAACCTTGCTTACTTATTTCAAAGCGAGGGCACATATTTCAGCCTTGTGGGAAAAAACGGACAAAGAGTTGAAATTCCACAAGGCAGTGACAAAAAGCTTACAGCACCTGGTATTCCCAGGCGGTCTCCCATCCAAGTACTAACCAGGCCCGACCCTGCTTAGCTTCCGAGATCGGACGAGATCAGGCGTACTCAGGCCGGTGTGGCCGTAAGCGAAAGGCAATCTCAAAAAGTGGATGAAATTGCATATACTGTAGCCATAATTTGTAGCACAGATTGTTGGATGAAATACAAACTAACCTTGCTTACTTATTTCAAAGCGAGGGCACATATTTCAGCCTTGTGGGAAAAAACGGACAAAGAGTTGAAATTCCACAAGGCAGTGACAAAAAGCTTACAGCACCTGGTATTCCCAGGCGGTCTCCCATCCAAGTACTAACCAGGCCCGACCCTGCTTAGCTTCCGAGATCGGACGAGATCAGGCGTACTCAGGCCGGTGTGGCCGTAAGCGAGAAACTATCTCTTGGTGCACTATGTAAAGTCAAAGTGAGCCTGATTAACAGCTGTTGCATTTCCACCATTTAGATAAGCATCTTTGTGTCACTCAAAAAGTGGAAGAAATTGCATATACTGTAGCCATAATTTGTAGCACAGATTGTTGGATGAAATACAAACTAACCTTGCTTACTTATTTCAAAGCGAGGGCACATATTTCAGCCTTGTGGGAAAAAACGGACAAAGAGTTGAAATTCCACAAGGCAGTGACAAAAAGCTTACAGCACCTGGTATTCCCAGGCGGTCTCCCATCCAAAGTACTAACCAGGCCCGACCCTGCTTAGCTTCCGAGATCGGACGAGATCAGGCGTACTCAGGCCGGTGTGGCCGTAAGCGAGAAACTATCTCTGTGCACTATGTAAAGTCAAAGTGAGCCTGATTAACAGCTGTTGCATTTCCACCATTTAGATAAGCATCTTTGTGTCACTCAAAAGTGGAAGAAATTGCATATACTGTAGCCATAATTTGTAGCACAGATTGTTGGATGAAATACAAACTAACCTTGCTTACTTATTTCAAAGCGAGGGCACATATTTCAGCCTTGTGGGAAAAAACGGACAAAGAGTTGAAATTCCACAAGGCAGTGACAAAAAGCTTACAGCACCTGGTATTCCCAGGCGGTCTCCCATCCAAGTACTAACCAGGCCCGACCCTGCTTAGCTTCCGAGATCGGACGAGATCAGGCGTACTCAGGCCGGTGTGGCCGTAAGCGAGAAACTATCTCTTGGTGCACTATGTAAAGTCAAAGTGAGCCTGATTAACAGCTGTTGCATTTCCACCATTTAGATAAGCATCTTTGTGTCACTCAAAAAGTGGAAGAAATTGCATATACTGTAGCCATAATTTGTAGCACAGATTGTTGGATGAAATACAAACTAACCTTGCTTACTTATTTCAAAGCGAGGGCACATATTTCAGCCTTGTGGGAAAAAACGGACAAAGAGTTGAAATTCCACAAGGCAGTGACAAAAAGCTTACAGCACCTGGTATTCCCAGGCGGTCTCCCATCCAAGTACTAACCAGGCCCGACCCTGCTTAGCTTCCGAGATCGGACGAGATCAGGCGTACTCAGGCCGGTGTGGCCGTAAGCGAGAAACTATCTCTTGGTGCACTATGTAAAGTCAAAGTGAGCCTGATTAACAGCTGTTGCATTTCCACCATTTAGATAAGCATCTTTGTGTCACTCAAAAGTGGAAGAATTGCATATACTGTAGCCATAATTTGTAGCACAGATTGTTGGATGAAATACAAACTAACCTTGCTTACTTATTTCAAAGCGAGGGCACATATTTCAGCCTTGTGGGAAAAAACGGACAAAGAGTTGAAATTCCACAAGGCAGTGACAAAAAGCTTACAGCACCTGGTATTCCCAGGCGGTCTCCCATCCAAGTACTAACCAGGCCCGACCCTGCTTAGCTTCCGAGATCGGACGAGATCAGGCGTACTCAGGCCGGTGTGGCCGTAAGCGAAAGGCAATCTCAAAAAGTGGATGAAATTGCATATACTGTAGCCATAATTTGTAGCACAGATTGTTGGATGAAATACAAACTAACCTTGCTTACTTATTTCAAAGCGAGGGCACATATTTCAGCCTTGTGGGAAAAAACGGACAAAGAGTTGAAATTCCACAAGGCAGTGACAAAAAGCTTACAGCACCTGGTATTCCCAGGCGGTCTCCCATCCAAGTACTAACCAGGCCCGACCCTGCTTAGCTTCCGAGATCGGACGAGATCAGGCGTACTCAGGCCGGTGTGGCCGTAAGCGAGAAACTATCTCTTGGTGCACTATGTAAAGTCAAAGTGAGCCTGATTAACAGCTGTTGCATTTCCACCATTTAGATAAGCATCTTTGTGTCACTCAAAAAGTGGAAGAAATTGCATATACTGTAGCCATAATTTGTAGCACAGATTGTTGGATGAAATACAAACTAACCTTGCTTACTTATTTCAAAGCGAGGGCACATATTTCAGCCTTGTGGGAAAAAACGGACAAAGAGTTGAAATTCCACAAGGCAGTGACAAAAAGCTTACAGCACCTGGTATTCCCAGGCGGTCTCCCATCCAAGTACTAACCAGGCCCGACCCTGCTTAGCTTCCGAGATCGGACGAGATCAGGCGTACTCAGGCCGGTGTGGCCGTAAGCGAGAAACTATCTCTTGGTGCACTATGTAAAGTCAAAGTGAGCCTGATTAACAGCTGTTGCATTTCCACCATTTAGATAAGCATCTTTGTGTCACTCAAAAAGTGGAAGAAATTGCATATACTGTAGCCATAATTTGTAGCACAGATTGTTGGATGAAATACAAACTAACCTTGCTTACTTATTTCAAAGCGAGGGCACATATTTCAGCCTTGTGGGAAAAAACGGACAAAGAGTTGAAATTCCACAAGGCAGTGACAAAAAGCTTACAGCACCTGGTATTCCCAGGCGGTCTCCCATCCAAGTACTAACCAGGCCCGACCCTGCTTAGCTTCCGAGATCGGACGAGATCAGGCGTACTCAGGCCGGTGTGGCCGTAAGCGAAAGGCAATCTCAAAAAGTGGATGAAATTGCATATACTGTAGCCATAATTTGTAGCACAGATTGTTGGATGAAATACAAACTAACCTTGCTTACTTATTTCAAAGCGAGGGCACATATTTCAGCCTTGTGGGAAAAAACGGACAAAGAGTTGAAATTCCACAAGGCAGTGACAAAAAGCTTACAGCACCTGGTATTCCCAGGCGGTCTCCCATCCAAGTACTAACCAGGCCCGACCCTGCTTAGCTTCCGAGATCGGACGAGATCAGGCGTACTCAGGCCGGTGTGGCCGTAAGCGAGAAACTATCTCTTGGTGCACTATGTAAAGTCAAAGTGAGCCTGATTAACAGCTGTTGCATTTCCACCATTTAGATAAGCATCTTTGTGTCACTCAAAAAGTGGAAGAAATTGCATATACTGTAGCCATAATTTGTAGCACAGATTGTTGGATGAAATACAAACTAACCTTGCTTACTTATTTCAAAGCGAGGGCACATATTTCAGCCTTGTGGGAAAAAACGGACAAAGAGTTGAAATTCCACAAGGCAGTGACAAAAAGCTTACAGCACCTGGTATTCCCAGGCGGTCTCCCATCCAAGTACTAACCAGGCCCGACCCTGCTTAGCTTCCGAGATCGGACGAGATCAGGCGTACTCAGGCCGTGTGGCCGTAAGCGAGAAACTATCTCTTGGTGCACTATGTAAAGTCAAAGTGAGCCTGATTAACAGCTGTTGCATTTCCACCATTTAGATAAGCATCTTTGTGTCACTCAAAAGTGGAAGAAATTGCATATACTGTAGCCATAATTTGTAGCACAGATTGTTGGATGAAATACAAACTAACCTTGCTTACTTATTTCAAAGCGAGGGCACATATTTCAGCCTTGTGGGAAAAAACGGACAAAGAGTTGAAATTCCACAAGGCAGTGACAAAAAGCTTACAGCACCTGGTATTCCCAGGCGGTCTCCCATCCAAGTACTAACCAGGCCCGACCCTGCTTAGCTTCCGAGATCGGACGAGATCAGGCGTACTCAGGCCGGTGTGGCCGTAAGCGAGAAACTATCTCTTGGTGCACTATGTAAAGTCAAAGTGAGCCTGATTAACAGCTGTTGCATTTCCACCATTTAGATAAGCATCTTTGTGTCACTCAAAAGTGGAAGAAATTGCATATACTGTAGCCATAATTTGTAGCACAGATTGTTGGATGAAATACAAACTAACCTTGCTTACTTATTTCAAAGCGAGGGCACATATTTCAGCCTTGTGGGAAAAAACGGACAAAGAGTTGAAATTCCACAAGGCAGTGACAAAAGCTTACAGCACCTGGTATTCCCAGGCGGTCTCCCATCCAAGTACTAACCAGGCCCGACCCTGCTTAGCTTCCGAGATCGGACGAGATCAGGCGTACTCAGGCCGGTGTGGCCGTAAGCGAAAGGCAATCTCAAAAAGTGGATGAAATTGCATATACTGTAGCCATAATTTGTAGCACAGATTGTTGGATGAAATACAAACTAACCTTGCTTACTTATTTCAAAGCGAGGGCACATATTTCAGCCTTGTGGGAAAAAACGGACAAAGAGTTGAAATTCCACAAGGCAGTGACAAAAAGCTTACAGCACCTGGTATTCCCAGGCGGTCTCCCATCCAAGTACTAACCAGGCCCGACCCTGCTTAGCTTCCGAGATCGGACGAGATCAGGCGTACTCAGGCCGGTGTGGCCGTAAGCGAGAAACTATCTCTTGGTGCACTATGTAAAGTCAAAGTGAGCCTGATTAACAGCTGTTGCATTTCCACCATTTAGATAAGCATCTTTGTGTCACTCAAAAAGTGGAAGAAATTGCATATACTGTAGCCATAATTTGTAGCACAGATTGTTGGATGAAATACAAACTAACCTTGCTTACTTATTTCAAAGCGAGGGCACATATTTCAGCCTTGTGGGAAAAAACGGACAAAGAGTTGAAATTCCACAAGGCAGTGACAAAAAGCTTACAGCACCTGGTATTCCCAGGCGGTCTCCCATCCAAGTACTAACCAGGCCCGACCCTGCTTAGCTTCCGAGATCGGACGAGATCAGGCGTACTCAGGCCGGTGTGGCCGTAAGCGAAAGGCAATCTCAAAAAGTGGATGAAATTGCATATACTGTAGCCATAATTTGTAGCACAGATTGTTGGATGAAATACAAACTAACCTTGCTTACTTATTTCAAAGCGAGGGCACATATTTCAGCCTTGTGGGAAAAAACGGACAAAGAGTTGAAATTCCACAAGGCAGTGACAAAAAGCTTACAGCACCTGGTATTCCCAGGCGGTCTCCCATCCAAGTACTAACCAGGCCCGACCCTGCTTAGCTTCCGAGATCGGACGAGATCAGGCGTACTCAGGCCGGTGTGGCCGTAAGCGAAAGGCAATCTCAAAAAGTGGATGAAATTGCATATACTGTAGCCATAATTTGTAGCACAGATTGTTGGATGAAATACAAACTAACCTTGCTTACTTATTTCAAAGCGAGGGCACATATTTCAGCCTTGTGGGAAAAAACGGACAAAGAGTTGAAATTCCACAAGGCAGTGACAAAAAGCTTACAGCACCTGGTATTCCCAGGCGGTCTCCCATCCAAGTACTAACCAGGCCCGACCCTGCTTAGCTTCCGAGATCGGACGAGATCAGGCGTACTCAGGCCGGTGTGGCCGTAAGCGAGAAACTATCTCTTGGTGCACATGTAAAGTCAAAGTGAGCCTGATTAACAGCTGTTGCATTTCCACCATTTAGATAAGCATCTTTGTGTCACTCAAAAAGTGGAAGAAATTGCATATACTGTAGCCATAATTTGTAGCACAGATTGTTGGATGAAATACAAACTAACCTTGCTTACTTATTTCAAAGCGAGGGCACATATTTCAGCCTTGTGGGAAAAAACGGACAAAGAGTTGAAATTCCACAAGGCAGTGACAAAAAGCTTACAGCACCTGGTATTCCCAGGCGGTCTCCCATCCAAGTACTAACCAGGCCCGACCCTGCTTAGCTTCCGAGATCGGACGAGATCAGGCGTACTCAGGCCGGTGTGGCCGTAAGCGAAAGGCAATCTCAAAAAGTGGATGAAATTGCATATACTGTAGCCATAATTTGTAGCACAGATTGTTGGATGAAATACAAACTAACCTTGCTTACTTATTTCAAAGCGAGGGCACATATTTCAGCCTTGTGGGAAAAAACGGACAAAGAGTTGAAATTCCACAAGGCAGTGACAAAAAGCTTACAGCACCTGGTATTCCCAGGCGGTCTCCCATCCAAGTACTAACCAGGCCCGACCCTGCTTAGCTTCCGAGATCGGACGAGATCAGGCGTACTCAGGCCGGTGTGGCCGTAAGCGAAAGGCAATCTCAAAAGTGGATGAAATTGCATATACTGTAGCCATAATTTGTAGCACAGATTGTTGGATGAAATACAAACTAACCTTGCTTACTTATTTCAAAGCGAGGGCACATATTTCAGCCTTGTGGGAAAAAACGGACAAAGAGTTGAAATTCCACAAGGCAGTGACAAAAAGCTTACAGCACCTGGTATTCCCAGGCGGTCTCCCATCCAAGTACTAACCAGGCCCGACCCTGCTTAGCTTCCGAGATCGGACGAGATCAGGCGTACTCAGGCCGGTGTGGCCGTAAGCGAGAAACTATCTCTTGGTGCACTATGTAAAGTCAAAGTGAGCCTGATTAACAGCTGTTGCATTTCCACCATTTAGATAAGCATCTTTGTGTCACTCAAAAAGTGGAAGAAATTGCATATACTGTAGCCATAATTTGTAGCACAGATTGTTGGATGAAATACAAACTAACCTTGCTTACTTATTTCAAAGCGAGGGCACATATTTCAGCCTTGTGGGAAAAAACGGACAAAGAGTTGAAATTCCACAAGGCAGTGACAAAAAGCTTACAGCACCTGGTATTCCCAGGCGGTCTCCCATCCAAGTACTAACCAGGCCCGACCCTGCTTAGCTTCCGAGATCGGACGAGATCAGGCGTACTCAGGCCGGTGTGGCCGTAAGCGAAAGGCAATCTCAAAAAGTGGATGAAATTGCATATACTGTAGCCATAATTTGTAGCACAGATTGTTGGATGAAATACAAACTAACCTTGCTTACTTATTTCAAAGCGAGGGCACATATTTCAGCCTTGTGGGAAAAAACGGACAAAGAGTTGAAATTCCACAAGGCAGTGACAAAAAGCTTACAGCACCTGGTATTCCCAGGCGGTCTCCCATCCAAGTACTAACCAGGCCCGACCCTGCTTAGCTTCCGAGATCGGACGAGATCAGGCGTACTCAGGCCGGTGTGGCCGTAAGCGAAAGGCAATCTCAAAAAGTGGATGAAATTGCATATACTGTAGCCATAATTTGTAGCACAGATTGTTGGATGAAATACAAACTAACCTTGCTTACTTATTTCAAAGCGAGGGCACATATTTCAGCCTTGTGGGAAAAAACGGACAAAGAGTTGAAATTCCACAAGGCAGTGACAAAAAGCTTACAGCACCTGGTATTCCCAGGCGGTCTCCCATCCAAGTACTAACCAGGCCCGACCCTGCTTAGCTTCCGAGATCGGACGAGATCAGGCGTACTCAGGCCGGTGTGGCCGTAAGCGAGAAACTATCTCTTGGTGCACTATGTAAAGTCAAAGTGAGCCTGATTAACAGCTGTTGCATTTCCACCATTTAGATAAGCATCTTTGTGTCACTCAAAAAGTGGAAGAAATTGCATATACTGTAGCCATAATTTGTAGCACAGATTGTTGGATGAAATACAAACTAACCTTGCTTACTTATTTCAAAGCGAGGGCACATATTTCAGCCTTGTGGGAAAAACGGACAAAGAGTTGAAATTCCACAAGGCAGTGACAAAAAGCTTACAGCACCTGGTATTCCCAGGCGGTCTCCCATCCAAGTACTAACCAGGCCCGACCCTGCTTAGCTTCCGAGATCGGACGAGATCAGGCGTACTCAGGCCGGTGTGGCCGTAAGCGAAAGGCAATCTCAAAAAGTGGATGAAATTGCATATACTGTAGCCATAATTTGTAGCACAGATTGTTGGATGAAATACAAACTAACCTTGCTTACTTATTTCAAAGCGAGGGCACATATTTCAGCCTTGTGGGAAAAAACGGACAAAGAGTTGAAATTCCACAAGGCAGTGACAAAAAGCTTACAGCACCTGGTATTCCCAGGCGGTCTCCCATCCAAGTACTAACCAGGCCCGACCCTGCTTAGCTTCCGAGATCGGACGAGATCAGGCGTACTCAGGCCGGTGTGGCCGTAAGCGAAAGGCAATCTCAAAAGTGGATGAAATTGCATATACTGTAGCCATAATTTGTAGCACAGATTGTTGGATGAAATACAAACTAACCTTGCTTACTTATTTCAAAGCGAGGGCACATATTTCAGCCTTGTGGGAAAAAACGGACAAAGAGTTGAAATTCCACAAGGCAGTGACAAAAAGCTTACAGCACCTGGTATTCCCAGGCGGTCTCCCATCCAAGTACTAACCAGGCCCGACCCTGCTTAGCTTCCGAGATCGGACGAGATCAGGCGTACTCAGGCCGGTGTGGCCGTAAGCGAAAGGCAATCTCAAAAAGTGGATGAAATTGCATATACTGTAGCCATAATTTGTAGCACAGATTGTTGGATGAAATACAAACTAACCTTGCTTACTTATTTCAAAGCGAGGGCACATATTTCAGCCTTGTGGGAAAAAACGGACAAAGAGTTGAAATTCCACAAGGCAGTGACAAAAAGCTTACAGCACCTGGTATTCCCAGGCGGTCTCCCATCCAAGTACTAACCAGGCCCGACCCTGCTTAGCTTCCGAGATCGGACGAGATCAGGCGTACTCAGGCCGGTGTGGCCGTAAGCGAAAGGCAATCTCAAAAAGTGGATGAAATTGCATATACTGTAGCCATAATTTGTAGCACAGATTGTTGGATGAAATACAAACTAACCTTGCTTACTTATTTCAAAGCGAGGGCACATATTTCAGCCTTGTGGGAAAAAACGGACAAAGAGTTGAAATTCCACAAGGCAGTGACAAAAAGCTTACAGCACCTGGTATTCCCAGGCGGTCTCCCATCCAAGTACTAACCAGGCCCGACCCTGCTTAGCTTCCGAGATCGGACGAGATCAGGCGTACTCAGGCCGGTGTGGCCGTAAGCGAAAGGCAATCTCAAAAAGTGGATGAAATTGCATATACTGTAGCCATAATTTGTAGCACAGATTGTTGGATGAAATACAAACTAACCTTGCTTACTTATTTCAAAGCGAGGGCACATATTTCAGCCTTGTGGGAAAAAACGGACAAAGAGTTGAAATTCCACAAGGCAGTGACAAAAAGCTTACAGCACCTGGTATTCCCAGGCGGTCTCCCATCCAAGTACTAACCAGGCCCGACCCTGCTTAGCTTCCGAGATCGGACGAGATCAGGCGTACTCAGGCCGGTGTGGCCGTAAGCGAGAAACTATCTCTTGGTGCACTATGTAAAGTCAAAGTGAGCCTGATTAACAGCTGTTGCATTTCCACCATTTAGATAAGCATCTTTGTGTCACTCAAAAGTGGAAGAAATTGCATATACTGTAGCCATAATTTGTAGCACAGATTGTTGGATGAAATACAAACTAACCTTGCTTACTTATTTCAAAGCGAGGGCACATATTTCAGCCTTGTGGGAAAAAACGGACAAAGAGTTGAAATTCCACAAGGCAGTGACAAAAAGCTTACAGCACCTGGTATTCCCAGGCGGTCTCCCATCCAAGTACTAACCAGGCCCGACCCTGCTTAGCTTCCGAGATCGGACGAGATCAGGCGTACTCAGGCCGGTGTGGCCGTAAGCGAAAGGCAATCTCAAAAAGTGGATGAAATTGCATATACTGTAGCCATAATTTGTAGCACAGATTGTTGGATGAAATACAAACTAACCTTGCTTACTTATTTCAAAGCGAGGGCACATATTTCAGCCTTGTGGGAAAAAACGGACAAAGAGTTGAAATTCCACAAGGCAGTGACAAAAAGCTTACAGCACCTGGTATTCCCAGGCGGTCTCCCATCCAAGTACTAACCAGGCCCGACCCTGCTTAGCTTCCGAGATCGGACGAGATCAGGCGTACTCAGGCCGGTGTGGCCGTAAGCGAAAGGCAATCTCAAAAAGTGGATGAAATTGCATATACTGTAGCCATAATTTGTAGCACAGATTGTTGGATGAAATACAAACTAACCTTGCTTACTTATTTCAAAGCGAGGGCACATATTTCAGCCTTGTGGGAAAAAACGGACAAAGAGTTGAAATTCCACAAGGCAGTGACAAAAAGCTTACAGCACCTGGTATTCCCAGGCGGTCTCCCATCCAAGTACTAACCAGGCCCGACCCTGCTTAGCTTCCGAGATCGGACGAGATCAGGCGTACTCAGGCCGGTGTGGCCGTAAGCGAAAGGCAATCTCAAAAAGTGGATGAAATTGCATATACTGTAGCCATAATTTGTAGCACAGATTGTTGGATGAAATACAAACTAACCTTGCTTACTTATTTCAAAGCGAGGGCACATATTTCAGCCTTGTGGGAAAAAACGGACAAAGAGTTGAAATTCCACAAGGCAGTGACAAAAAGCTTACAGCACCTGGTATTCCCAGGCGGTCTCCCATCCAAGTACTAACCAGGCCCGACCCTGCTTAGCTTCCGAGATCGGACGAGATCAGGCGTACTCAGGCCGGTGTGGCCGTAAGCGAGAAACTATCTCTTGGTGCACTATGTAAAGTCAAAGTGAGCCTGATTAACAGCTGTTGCATTTCCACCATTTAGATAAGCATCTTTGTGTCACTCAAAAAGTGGAAGAAATTGCATATACTGTAGCCATAATTTGTAGCACAGATTGTTGGATGAAATACAAACTAACCTTGCTTACTTATTTCAAAGCGAGGGCACATATTTCAGCCTTGTGGGAAAAAACGGACAAAGAGTTGAAATTCCACAAGGCAGTGACAAAAAGCTTACAGCACCTGGTATTCCCAGGCGGTCTCCCATCCAAGTACTAACCAGGCCCGACCCTGCTTAGCTTCCGAGATCGGACGAGATCAGGCGTACTCAGGCCGGTGTGGCCGTAAGCGAAAGGCAATCTCAAAAAGTGGATGAAATTGCATATACTGTAGCCATAATTTGTAGCACAGATTGTTGGATGAAATACAAACTAACCTTGCTTACTTATTTCAAAGCGAGGGCACATATTTCAGCCTTGTGGGAAAAAACGGACAAAGAGTTGAAATTCCACAAGGCAGTGACAAAAAGCTTACAGCACCTGGTATTCCCAGGCGGTCTCCCATCCAAGTACTAACCAGGCCCGACCCTGCTTAGCTTCCGAGATCGGACGAGATCAGGCGTACTCAGGCCGGTGTGGCCGTAAGCGAAAGGCAATCTCAAAAAGTGGATGAAATTGCATATACTGTAGCCATAATTTGTAGCACAGATTGTTGGATGAAATACAAACTAACCTTGCTTACTTATTTCAAAGCGAGGGCACATATTTCAGCCTTGTGGGAAAAAACGGACAAAGAGTTGAAATTCCACAAGGCAGTGACAAAAAGCTTACAGCACCTGGTATTCCCAGGCGGTCTCCCATCCAAGTACTAACCAGGCCCGACCCTGCTTAGCTTCCGAGATCGGACGAGATCAGGCGTACTCAGGCCGGTGTGGCCGTAAGCGAGAAACTATCTCTTGGTGCACTATGTAAAGTCAAAGTGAGCCTGATTAACAGCTGTTGCATTTCCACCATTTAGATAAGCATCTTTGTGTCACTCAAAAAGTGGAAGAAATTGCATATACTGTAGCCATAATTTGTAGCACAGATTGTTGGATGAAATACAAACTAACCTTGCTTACTTATTTCAAAGCGAGGGCACATATTTCAGCCTTGTGGGAAAAAACGGACAAAGAGTTGAAATTCCACAAGGCAGTGACAAAAAGCTTACAGCACCTGGTATTCCCAGGCGGTCTCCCATCCAAGTACTAACCAGGCCCGACCCTGCTTAGCTTCCGAGATCGGACGAGATCAGGCGTACTCAGGCCGTGTGGCCGTAAGCGAGAAACTATCTCTTGGTGCACTATGTAAAGTCAAAGTGAGCCTGATTAACAGCTGTTGCATTTCCACCATTTAGATAAGCATCTTTGTGTCACTCAAAAAGTGGAAGAAATTGCATATACTGTAGCCATAATTTGTAGCACAGATTGTTGGATGAAATACAAACTAACCTTGCTTACTTATTTCAAAGCGAGGGCACATATTTCAGCCTTGTGGGAAAAAACGGACAAAGAGTTGAAATTCCACAAGGCAGTGACAAAAAGCTTACAGCACCTGGTATTCCCAGGCGGTCTCCCATCCAAGTACTAACCAGGCCCGACCCTGCTTAGCTTCCGAGATCGGACGAGATCAGGCGTACTCAGGCCGGTGTGGCCGTAAGCGAAAGGCAATCTCAAAAAGTGGATGAAATTGCATATACTGTAGCCATAATTTGTAGCACAGATTGTTGGATGAAATACAAACTAACCTTGCTTACTTATTTCAAAGCGAGGGCACATATTTCAGCCTTGTGGGAAAAAACGGACAAAGAGTTGAAATTCCACAAGGCAGTGACAAAAAGCTTACAGCACCTGGTATTCCCAGGCGGTCTCCCATCCAAGTACTAACCAGGCCCGACCCTGCTTAGCTTCCGAGATCGGACGAGATCAGCGAGAAATTGCATATACTGTAGCCATAATTTGTAGCACAGATTGTTGGATGAAATACAAACTAACCTTGCTTACTTATTTCAAAGCGAGGGCACATATTTCAGCCTTGTGGGAAAAAACGGACAAAGAGTTGAAATTCCACAAGGCAGTGACAAAAAGCTTACAGCACCTGGTATTCCCAGGCGGTCTCCCATCCAAGTACTAACCAGGCCCGACCCTGCTTAGCTTCCGAGATCGGACGAGATCAGGCGTACTCAGGCCGGTGTGGCCGTAAGCGAGAAACTATCTCTTGGTGCACTATGTAAAGTCAAAGTGAGCCTGATTAACAGCTGTTGCATTTCCACCATTTAGATAAGCATCTTTGTGTCACTCAAAAAGTGGAAGAAATTGCATATACTGTAGCCATAATTTGTAGCACAGATTGTTGGATGAAATACAAACTAACCTTGCTTACTTATTTCAAAGCGAGGGCACATATTTCAGCCTTGTGGGAAAAAACGGACAAAGAGTTGAAATTCCACAAGGCAGTGACAAAAAGCTTACAGCACCTGGTATTCCCAGGCGGTCTCCCATCCAAGTACTAACCAGGCCCGACCCTGCTTAGCTTCCGAGATCGGACGAGATCAGGCGTACTCAGGCCGGTGTGGCCGTAAGCGAGAAACTATCTCTTGGTGCACTATGTAAAGTCAAAGTGAGCCTGATTAACAGCTGTTGCATTTCCACCATTTAGATAAGCATCTTTGTGTCACTCAAAAAGTGGAAGAAATTGCATATACTGTAGCCATAATTTGTAGCACAGATTGTTGGATGAAATACAAACTAACCTTGCTTACTTATTTCAAAGCGAGGGCACATATTTCAGCCTTGTGGGAAAAAACGGACAAAGAGTTGAAATTCCACAAGGCAGTGACAAAAAGCTTACAGCACCTGGTATTCCCAGGCGGTCTCCCATCCAAGTACTAACCAGGCCCGACCCTGCTTAGCTTCCGAGATCGGACGAGATCAGGCGTACTCAGGCCGGTGTGGCCGTAAGCGAAAGGCAATCTCAAAAAGTGGATGAAATTGCATATACTGTAGCCATAATTTGTAGCACAGATTGTTGGATGAAATACAAACTAACCTTGCTTACTTATTTCAAAGCGAGGGCACATATTTCAGCCTTGTGGGAAAAAACGGACAAAGAGTTGAAATTCCACAAGGCAGTGACAAAAAGCTTACAGCACCTGGTATTCCCAGGCGGTCTCCCATCCAAGTACTAACCAGGCCCGACCCTGCTTAGCTTCCGAGATCGGACGAGATCAGGCGTACTCAGGCCGGTGTGGCCGTAAGCGAAAGGCAATCTCAAAAAGTGGATGAAATTGCATATACTGTAGCCATAATTTGTAGCACAGATTGTTGGATGAAATACAAACTAACCTTGCTTACTTATTTCAAAGCGAGGGCACATATTTCAGCCTTGTGGGAAAAAACGGACAAAGAGTTGAAATTCCACAAGGCAGTGACAAAAAGCTTACAGCACCTGGTATTCCCAGGCGGTCTCCCATCCAAGTACTAACCAGGCCCGACCCTGCTTAGCTTCCGAGATCGGACGAGATCAGGCGTACTCAGGCCGGTGTGGCCGTAAGCGAGAAACTATCTCTTGGTGCACTATGTAAAGTCAAAGTGAGCCTGATTAACAGCTGTTGCATTTCCACCATTTAGATAAGCATCTTTGTGTCACTCAAAAAGTGGAAGAAATTGCATATACTGTAGCCATAATTTGTAGCACAGATTGTTGGATGAAATACAAACTAACCTTGCTTACTTATTTCAAAGCGAGGGCACATATTTCAGCCTTGTGGGAAAAAACGGACAAAGAGTTGAAATTCCACAAGGCAGTGACAAAAAGCTTACAGCACCTGGTATTCCCAGGCGGTCTCCCATCCAAGTACTAACCAGGCCCGACCCTGCTTAGCTTCCGAGATCGGACGAGATCAGGCGTACTCAGGCCGGTGTGGCCGTAAGCGAAAGGCAATCTCAAAAAGTGGATGAAATTGCATATACTGTAGCCATAATTTGTAGCACAGATTGTTGGATGAAATACAAACTAACCTTGCTTACTTATTTCAAAGCGAGGGCACATATTTCAGCCTTGTGGGAAAAAACGGACAAAGAGTTGAAATTCCACAAGGCAGTGACAAAAAGCTTACAGCACCTGGTATTCCCAGGCGGTCTCCCATCCAAGTACTAACCAGGCCCGACCCTGCTTAGCTTCCGAGATCGGACGAGATCAGCGAGAAATTGCATATACTGTAGCCATAATTTGTAGCACAGATTGTTGGATGAAATACAAACTAACCTTGCTTACTTATTTCAAAGCGAGGGCACATATTTCAGCCTTGTGGGAAAAAACGGACAAAGAGTTGAAATTCCACAAGGCAGTGACAAAAAGCTTACAGCACCTGGTATTCCCAGGCGGTCTCCCATCCAAGTACTAACCAGGCCCGACCCTGCTTAGCTTCCGAGATCGGACGAGATCAGGCGTACTCAGGCCGGTGTGGCCGTAAGCGAGAAACTATCTCTTGGTGCACTATGTAAAGTCAAAGTGAGCCTGATTAACAGCTGTTGCATTTCCACCATTTAGATAAGCATCTTTGTGTCACTCAAAAAGTGGAAGAAATTGCATATACTGTAGCCATAATTTGTAGCACAGATTGTTGGATGAAATACAAACTAACCTTGCTTACTTATTTCAAAGCGAGGGCACATATTTCAGCCTTGTGGGAAAAAACGGACAAAGAGTTGAAATTCCACAAGGCAGTGACAAAAAGCTTACAGCACCTGGTATTCCCAGGCGGTCTCCCATCCAAGTACTAACCAGGCCCGACCCTGCTTAGCTTCCGAGATCGGACGAGATCAGGCGTACTCAGGCCGGTGTGGCCGTAAGCGAAAGGCAATCTCAAAAAGTGGATGAAATTGCATATACTGTAGCCATAATTTGTAGCACAGATTGTTGGATGAAATACAAACTAACCTTGCTTACTTATTTCAAAGCGAGGGCACATATTTCAGCCTTGTGGGAAAAAACGGACAAAGAGTTGAAATTCCACAAGGCAGTGACAAAAAGCTTACAGCACCTGGTATTCCCAGGCGGTCTCCCATCCAAGTACTAACCAGGCCCGACCCTGCTTAGCTTCCGAGATCGGACGAGATCAGGCGTACTCAGGCCGGTGTGGCCGTAAGCGAAAGGCAATCTCAAAAAGTGGATGAAATTGCATATACTGTAGCCATAATTTGTAGCACAGATTGTTGGATGAAATACAAACTAACCTTGCTTACTTATTTCAAAGCGAGGGCACATATTTCAGCCTTGTGGGAAAAAACGGACAAAGAGTTGAAATTCCACAAGGCAGTGACAAAAAGCTTACAGCACCTGGTATTCCCAGGCGGTCTCCCATCCAAGTACTAACCAGGCCCGACCCTGCTTAGCTTCCGAGATCGGACGAGATCAGGCGTACTCAGGCCGGTGTGGCCGTAAGCGAAAGGCAATCTCAAAAAGTGGATGAAATTGCATATACTGTAGCCATAATTTGTAGCACAGATTGTTGGATGAAATACAAACTAACCTTGCTTACTTATTTCAAAGCGAGGGCACATATTTCAGCCTTGTGGGAAAAAACGGACAAAGAGTTGAAATTCCACAAGGCAGTGACAAAAAGCTTACAGCACCTGGTATTCCCAGGCGGTCTCCCATCCAAGTACTAACCAGGCCCGACCCTGCTTAGCTTCCGAGATCGGACGAGATCAGGCGTACTCAGGCCGGTGTGGCCGTAAGCGAGAAACTATCTCTTGGTGCACTATGTAAAGTCAAAGTGAGCCTGATTAACAGCTGTTGCATTTCCACCATTTAGATAAGCATCTTTGTGTCACTCAAAAAGTGGAAGAAATTGCATATACTGTAGCCATAATTTGTAGCACAGATTGTTGGATGAAATACAAACTAACCTTGCTTACTTATTTCAAAGCGAGGGCACATATTTCAGCCTTGTGGGAAAAAACGGACAAAGAGTTGAAATTCCACAAGGCAGTGACAAAAAGCTTACAGCACCTGGTATTCCCAGGCGGTCTCCCATCCAAGTACTAACCAGGCCCGACCCTGCTTAGCTTCCGAGATCGGACGAGATCAGCGAAGAAATTGCATATACTGTAGCCATAATTTGTAGCACAGATTGTTGGATGAAATACAAACTAACCTTGCTTACTTATTTCAAAGCGAGGGCACATATTTCAGCCTTGTGGGAAAAAACGGACAAAGAGTTGAAATTCCACAAGGCAGTGACAAAAAGCTTACAGCACCTGGTATTCCCAGGCGGTCTCCCATCCAAGTACTAACCAGGCCCGACCCTGCTTAGCTTCCGAGATCGGACGAGATCAGGCGTACTCAGGCCGGTGTGGCCGTAAGCGAGAAACTATCTCTTGGTGCACTATGTAAAGTCAAAGTGAGCCTGATTAACAGCTGTTGCATTTCCACCATTTAGATAAGCATCTTTGTGTCACTCAAAAAGTGGAAGAAATTGCATATACTGTAGCCATAATTTGTAGCACAGATTGTTGGATGAAATACAAACTAACCTTGCTTACTTATTTCAAAGCGAGGGCACATATTTCAGCCTTGTGGGAAAAAACGGACAAAGAGTTGAAATTCCACAAGGCAGTGACAAAAAGCTTACAGCACCTGGTATTCCCAGGCGGTCTCCCATCCAAGTACTAACCAGGCCCGACCCTGCTTAGCTTCCGAGATCGGACGAGATCAGGCGTACTCAGGCCGGTGTGGCCGTAAGCGAAAGGCAATCTCAAAAAGTGGATGAAATTGCATATACTGTAGCCATAATTTGTAGCACAGATTGTTGGATGAAATACAAACTAACCTTGCTTACTTATTTCAAAGCGAGGGCACATATTTCAGCCTTGTGGGAAAAAACGGACAAAGAGTTGAAATTCCACAAGGCAGTGACAAAAAGCTTACAGCACCTGGTATTCCCAGGCGGTCTCCCATCCAAGTACTAACCAGGCCCGACCCTGCTTAGCTTCCGAGATCGGACGAGATCAGGCGTACTCAGGCCGGTGTGGCCGTAAGCGAAAGGCAATCTCAAAAAGTGGATGAAATTGCATATACTGTAGCCATAATTTGTAGCACAGATTGTTGGATGAAATACAAACTAACCTTGCTTACTTATTTCAAAGCGAGGGCACATATTTCAGCCTTGTGGGAAAAAACGGACAAAGAGTTGAAATTCCACAAGGCAGTGACAAAAAGCTTACAGCACCTGGTATTCCCAGGCGGTCTCCCATCCAAGTACTAACCAGGCCCGACCCTGCTTAGCTTCCGAGATCGGACGAGATCAGGCGTACTCAGGCCGGTGTGGCCGTAAGCGAAAGGCAATCTCAAAAAGTGGATGAAATTGCATATACTGTAGCCATAATTTGTAGCACAGATTGTTGGATGAAATACAAACTAACCTTGCTTACTTATTTCAAAGCGAGGGCACATATTTCAGCCTTGTGGGAAAAAACGGACAAAGAGTTGAAATTCCACAAGGCAGTGACAAAAAGCTTACAGCACCTGGTATTCCCAGGCGGTCTCCCATCCAAGTACTAACCAGGCCCGACCCTGCTTAGCTTCCGAGATCGGACGAGATCAGCGAGAAATTGCATATACTGTAGCCATAATTTGTAGCACAGATTGTTGGATGAAATACAAACTAACCTTGCTTACTTATTTCAAAGCGAGGGCACATATTTCAGCCTTGTGGGAAAAACGGACAAAGAGTTGAAATTCCACAAGGCAGTGACAAAAAGCTTACAGCACCTGGTATTCCCAGGCGGTCTCCCATCCAAGTACTAACCAGGCCCGACCCTGCTTAGCTTCCGAGATCGGACGAGATCAGGCGTACTCAGGCCGGTGTGGCCGTAAGCGAGAAACTATCTCTTGGTGCACTATGTAAAGTCAAAGTGAGCCTGATTAACAGCTGTTGCATTTCCACCATTTAGATAAGCATCTTTGTGTCACTCAAAAAGTGGAAGAAATTGCATATACTGTAGCCATAATTTGTAGCACAGATTGTTGGATGAAATACAAACTAACCTTGCTTACTTATTTCAAAGCGAGGGCACATATTTCAGCCTTGTGGGAAAAAACGGACAAAGAGTTGAAATTCCACAAGGCAGTGACAAAAAGCTTACAGCACCTGGTATTCCCAGGCGGTCTCCCATCCAAGTACTAACCAGGCCCGACCCTGCTTAGCTTCCGAGATCGGACGAGATCAGGCGTACTCAGGCCGGTGTGGCCGTAAGCGAAAGGCAATCTCAAAAAGTGGATGAAATTGCATATACTGTAGCCATAATTTGTAGCACAGATTGTTGGATGAAATACAAACTAACCTTGCTTACTTATTTCAAAGCGAGGGCACATATTTCAGCCTTGTGGGAAAAAACGGACAAAGAGTTGAAATTCCACAAGGCAGTGACAAAAAGCTTACAGCACCTGGTATTCCCAGGCGGTCTCCCATCCAAGTACTAACCAGGCCCGACCCTGCTTAGCTTCCGAGATCGGACGAGATCAGGCGTACTCAGGCCGGTGTGGCCGTAAGCGAAAGGCAATCTCAAAAAGTGGATGAAATTGCATATACTGTAGCCATAATTTGTAGCACAGATTGTTGGATGAAATACAAACTAACCTTGCTTACTTATTTCAAAGCGAGGGCACATATTTCAGCCTTGTGGGAAAAAACGGACAAAGAGTTGAAATTCCACAAGGCAGTGACAAAAAGCTTACAGCACCTGGTATTCCCAGGCGGTCTCCCATCCAAGTACTAACCAGGCCCGACCCTGCTTAGCTTCCGAGATCGGACGAGATCAGGCGTACTCAGGCCGGTGTGGCCGTAAGCGAAAGGCAATCTCAAAAAGTGGATGAAATTGCATATACTGTAGCCATAATTTGTAGCACAGATTGTTGGATGAAATACAAACTAACCTTGCTTACTTATTTCAAAGCGAGGGCACATATTTCAGCCTTGTGGGAAAAAACGGACAAAGAGTTGAAATTCCACAAGGCAGTGACAAAAAGCTTACAGCACCTGGTATTCCCAGGCGGTCTCCCATCCAAGTACTAACCAGGCCCGACCCTGCTTAGCTTCCGAGATCGGACGAGATCAGGCGTACTCAGGCCGGTGTGGCCGTAAGCGAGAAACTATCTCTTGGTGCACTATGTAAAGTCAAAGTGAGCCTGATTAACAGCTGTTGCATTTCCACCATTTAGATAAGCATCTTTGTGTCACTCAAAAAGTGGAAGAAATTGCATATACTGTAGCCATAATTTGTAGCACAGATTGTTGGATGAAATACAAACTAACCTTGCTTACTTATTTCAAAGCGAGGGCACATATTTCAGCCTTGTGGGAAAAAACGGACAAAGAGTTGAAATTCCACAAGGCAGTGACAAAAAGCTTACAGCACCTGGTATTCCCAGGCGGTCTCCCATCCAAGTACTAACCAGGCCCGACCCTGCTTAGCTTCCGAGATCGGACGAGATCAGGCGTACTCAGGCCGGTGTGGCCGTAAGCGAAAGGCAATCTCAAAAAGTGGATGAAATTGCATATACTGTAGCCATAATTTGTAGCACAGATTGTTGGATGAAATACAAACTAACCTTGCTTACTTATTTCAAAGCGAGGGCACATATTTCAGCCTTGTGGGAAAAAACGGACAAAGAGTTGAAATTCCACAAGGCAGTGACAAAAAGCTTACAGCACCTGGTATTCCCAGGCCCGACCCTGCTTAGCTTCCGAGATCGGACGAGATCAGCGAGAAATTGCATATACTGTAGCCATAATTTGTAGCACAGATTGTTGGATGAAATACAAACTAACCTTGCTTACTTATTTCAAAGCGAGGGCACATATTTCAGCCTTGTGGGAAAAAACGGACAAAGAGTTGAAATTCCACAAGGCAGTGACAAAAAGCTTACAGCACCTGGTATTCCCAGGCGGTCTCCCATCCAAGTACTAACCAGGCCCGACCCTGCTTAGCTTCCGAGATCGGACGAGATCAGGCGTACTCAGGCCGGTGTGGCCGTAAGCGAAAGGCAATCTCAAAAAGTGGATGAAATTGCATATACTGTAGCCATAATTTGTAGCACAGATTGTTGGATGAAATACAAACTAACCTTGCTTACTTATTTCAAAGCGAGGGCACATATTTCAGCCTTGTGGGAAAAAACGGACAAAGAGTTGAAATTCCACAAGGCAGTGACAAAAAGCTTACAGCACCTGGTATTCCCAGGCGGTCTCCCATCCAAGTACTAACCAGGCCCGACCCTGCTTAGCTTCCGAGATCGGACGAGATCAGGCGTACTCAGGCCGGTGTGGCCGTAAGCGAGAAACTATCTCTTGGTGCACTATGTAAAGTCAAAGTGAGCCTGATTAACAGCTGTTGCATTTCCACCATTTAGATAAGCATCTTTGTGTCACTCAAAAAGTGGAAGAAATTGCATATACTGTAGCCATAATTTGTAGCACAGATTGTTGGATGAAATACAAACTAACCTTGCTTACTTATTTCAAAGCGAGGGCACATATTTCAGCCTTGTGGGAAAAACGGACAAAGAGTTGAAATTCCACAAGGCAGTGACAAAAAGCTTACAGCACCTGGTATTCCCAGGCGGTCTCCCATCCAAGTACTAACCAGGCCCGACCCTGCTTAGCTTCCGAGATCGGACGAGATCAGGCGTACTCAGGCCGGTGTGGCCGTAAGCGAAAGGCAATCTCAAAAAGTGGATGAAATTGCATATACTGTAGCCATAATTTGTAGCACAGATTGTTGGATGAAATACAAACTAACCTTGCTTACTTATTTCAAAGCGAGGGCACATATTTCAGCCTTGTGGGAAAAAACGGACAAAGAGTTGAAATTCCACAAGGCAGTGACAAAAAGCTTACAGCACCTGGTATTCCCAGGCCCGACCCTGCTTAGCTTCCGAGATCGGACGAGATCACTCAGCGGAAATTGCATATACTGTAGCCATAATTTGTAGCACAGATTGTTGGATGAAATACAAACTAACCTTGCTTACTTATTTCAAAGCGAGGGCACATATTTCAGCCTTGTGGGAAAAAACGGACAAAGAGTTGAAATTCCACAAGGCAGTGACAAAAAGCTTACAGCACCTGGTATTCCCAGGCGGTCTCCCATCCAAGTACTAACCAGGCCCGACCCTGCTTAGCTTCCGAGATCGGACGAGATCAGGCGTACTCAGGCCGGTGTGGCCGTAAGCGAAAGGCAATCTCAAAAAGTGGATGAAATTGCATATACTGTAGCCATAATTTGTAGCACAGATTGTTGGATGAAATACAAACTAACCTTGCTTACTTATTTCAAAGCGAGGGCACATATTTCAGCCTTGTGGGAAAAAACGGACAAAGAGTTGAAATTCCACAAGGCAGTGACAAAAAGCTTACAGCACCTGGTATTCCCAGGCGGTCTCCCATCCAAGTACTAACCAGGCCCGACCCTGCTTAGCTTCCGAGATCGGACGAGATCAGGCGTACTCAGGCCGGTGTGGCCGTAAGCGAAAGGCAATCTCAAAAAGTGGATGAAATTGCATATACTGTAGCCATAATTTGTAGCACAGATTGTTGGATGAAATACAAACTAACCTTGCTTACTTATTTCAAAGCGAGGGCACATATTTCAGCCTTGTGGGAAAAAACGGACAAAGAGTTGAAATTCCACAAGGCAGTGACAAAAAGCTTACAGCACCTGGTATTCCCAGGCGGTCTCCCATCCAAGTACTAACCAGGCCCGACCCTGCTTAGCTTCCGAGATCGGACGAGATCAGCGAAGAAATTGCATATACTGTAGCCATAATTTGTAGCACAGATTGTTGGATGAAATACAAACTAACCTTGCTTACTTATTTCAAAGCGAGGGCACATATTTCAGCCTTGTGGGAAAAAACGGACAAAGAGTTGAAATTCCACAAGGCAGTGACAAAAAGCTTACAGCACCTGGTATTCCCAGGCGGTCTCCCATCCAAGTACTAACCAGGCCCGACCCTGCTTAGCTTCCGAGATCGGACGAGATCAGGCGTACTCAGGCCGGTGTGGCCGTAAGCGAAAGGCAATCTCAAAAAGTGGATGAAATTGCATATACTGTAGCCATAATTTGTAGCACAGATTGTTGGATGAAATACAAACTAACCTTGCTTACTTATTTCAAAGCGAGGGCACATATTTCAGCCTTGTGGGAAAAAACGGACAAAGAGTTGAAATTCCACAAGGCAGTGACAAAAAGCTTACAGCACCTGGTATTCCCAGGCGGTCTCCCATCCAAGTACTAACCAGGCCCGACCCTGCTTAGCTTCCGAGATCGGACGAGATCAGGCGTACTCAGGCCGGTGTGGCCGTAAGCGAAAGGCAATCTCAAAAAGTGGATGAAATTGCATATACTGTAGCCATAATTTGTAGCACAGATTGTTGGATGAAATACAAACTAACCTTGCTTACTTATTTCAAAGCGAGGGCACATATTTCAGCCTTGTGGGAAAAAACGGACAAAGAGTTGAAATTCCACAAGGCAGTGACAAAAAGCTTACAGCACCTGGTATTCCCAGGCGGTCTCCCATCCAAGTACTAACCAGGCCCGACCCTGCTTAGCTTCCGAGATCGGACGAGATCAGGCGTACTCAGGCCGGTGTGGCCGTAAGCGAAAGGCAATCTCAAAAAGTGGATGAAATTGCATATACTGTAGCCATAATTTGTAGCACAGATTGTTGGATGAAATACAAACTAACCTTGCTTACTTATTTCAAAGCGAGGGCACATATTTCAGCCTTGTGGGAAAAAACGGACAAAGAGTTGAAATTCCACAAGGCAGTGACAAAAAGCTTACAGCACCTGGTATTCCCAGGCGGTCTCCCATCCAAGTACTAACCAGGCCCGACCCTGCTTAGCTTCCGAGATCGGACGAGATCAGCGAGAAATTGCATATACTGTAGCCATAATTTGTAGCACAGATTGTTGGATGAAATACAAACTAACCTTGCTTACTTATTTCAAAGCGAGGGCACATATTTCAGCCTTGTGGGAAAAAACGGACAAAGAGTTGAAATTCCACAAGGCAGTGACAAAAAGCTTACAGCACCTGGTATTCCCAGGCGGTCTCCCATCCAAGTACTAACCAGGCCCGACCCTGCTTAGCTTCCGAGATCGGACGAGATCAGGCGTACTCAGGCCGGTGTGGCCGTAAGCGAAAGGCAATCTCAAAAAGTGGATGAAATTGCATATACTGTAGCCATAATTTGTAGCACAGATTGTTGGATGAAATACAAACTAACCTTGCTTACTTATTTCAAAGCGAGGGCACATATTTCAGCCTTGTGGGAAAAAACGGACAAAGAGTTGAAATTCCACAAGGCAGTGACAAAAAGCTTACAGCACCTGGTATTCCCAGGCGGTCTCCCATCCAAGTACTAACCAGGCCCGACCCTGCTTAGCTTCCGAGATCGGACGAGATCAGGCGTACTCAGGCCGGTGTGGCCGTAAGCGAGAAACTATCTCTTGGTGCACTATGTAAAGTCAAAGTGAGCCTGATTAACAGCTGTTGCATTTCCACCATTTAGATAAGCATCTTTGTGTCACTCAAAAAGTGGAAGAAATTGCATATACTGTAGCCATAATTTGTAGCACAGATTGTTGGATGAAATACAAACTAACCTTGCTTACTTATTTCAAAGCGAGGGCACATATTTCAGCCTTGTGGGAAAAAACGGACAAAGAGTTGAAATTCCACAAGGCAGTGACAAAAAGCTTACAGCACCTGGTATTCCCAGGCGGTCTCCCATCCAAGTACTAACCAGGCCCGACCCTGCTTAGCTTCCGAGATCGGACGAGATCAGGCGTACTCAGGCCGGTGTGGCCGTAAGCGAAAGGCAATCTCAAAAAGTGGATGAAATTGCATATACTGTAGCCATAATTTGTAGCACAGATTGTTGGATGAAATACAAACTAACCTTGCTTACTTATTTCAAAGCGAGGGCACATATTTCAGCCTTGTGGGAAAAAACGGACAAAGAGTTGAAATTCCACAAGGCAGTGACAAAAAGCTTACAGCACCTGGTATTCCCAGGCGGTCTCCCATCCAAGTACTAACCAGGCCCGACCCTGCTTAGCTTCCGAGATCGGACGAGATCAGGCGTACTCAGGCCGGTGTGGCCGTAAGCGAAAGGCAATCTCAAAAAGTGGATGAAATTGCATATACTGTAGCCATAATTTGTAGCACAGATTGTTGGATGAAATACAAACTAACCTTGCTTACTTATTTCAAAGCGAGGGCACATATTTCAGCCTTGTGGGAAAAAACGGACAAAGAGTTGAAATTCCACAAGGCAGTGACAAAAAGCTTACAGCACCTGGTATTCCCAGGCGGTCTCCCATCCAAGTACTAACCAGGCCCGACCCTGCTTAGCTTCCGAGATCGGACGAGATCAGGCGTACTCAGGCCGGTGTGGCCGTAAGCGAAAGGCAATCTCAAAAAGTGGATGAAATTGCATATACTGTAGCCATAATTTGTAGCACAGATTGTTGGATGAAATACAAACTAACCTTGCTTACTTATTTCAAAGCGAGGGCACATATTTCAGCCTTGTGGGAAAAACGGACAAAGAGTTGAAATTCCACAAGGCAGTGACAAAAAGCTTACAGCACCTGGTATTCCCAGGCGGTCTCCCATCCAAGTACTAACCAGGCCCGACCCTGCTTAGCTTCCGAGATCGGACGAGATCAGCGAAAATTGCATATACTGTAGCCATAATTTGTAGCACAGATTGTTGGATGAAATACAAACTAACCTTGCTTACTTATTTCAAAGCGAGGGCACATATTTCAGCCTTGTGGGAAAAAACGGACAAAGAGTTGAAATTCCACAAGGCAGTGACAAAAAGCTTACAGCACCTGGTATTCCCAGGCGGTCTCCCATCCAAGTACTAACCAGGCCCGACCCTGCTTAGCTTCCGAGATCGGACGAGATCAGGCGTACTCAGGCCGGTGTGGCCGTAAGCGAAAGGCAATCTCAAAAAGTGGATGAAATTGCATATACTGTAGCCATAATTTGTAGCACAGATTGTTGGATGAAATACAAACTAACCTTGCTTACTTATTTCAAAGCGAGGGCACATATTTCAGCCTTGTGGGAAAAAACGGACAAAGAGTTGAAATTCCACAAGGCAGTGACAAAAAGCTTACAGCACCTGGTATTCCCAGGCGGTCTCCCATCCAAGTACTAACCAGGCCCGACCCTGCTTAGCTTCCGAGATCGGACGAGATCAGGCGTACTCAGGCCGGTGTGGCCGTAAGCGAAAGGCAATCTCAAAAAGTGGATGAAATTGCATATACTGTAGCCATAATTTGTAGCACAGATTGTTGGATGAAATACAAACTAACCTTGCTTACTTATTTCAAAGCGAGGGCACATATTTCAGCCTTGTGGGAAAAAACGGACAAAGAGTTGAAATTCCACAAGGCAGTGACAAAAAGCTTACAGCACCTGGTATTCCCAGGCGGTCTCCCATCCAAGTACTAACCAGGCCCGACCCTGCTTAGCTTCCGAGATCGGACGAGATCAGGCGTACTCAGGCCGGTGTGGCCGTAAGCGAGAAACTATCTCTTGGTGCACTATGTAAAGTCAAAGTGAGCCTGATTAACAGCTGTTGCATTTCCACCATTTAGATAAGCATCTTTGTGTCACTCAAAAAGTGGAAGAAATTGCATATACTGTAGCCATAATTTGTAGCACAGATTGTTGGATGAAATACAAACTAACCTTGCTTACTTATTTCAAAGCGAGGGCACATATTTCAGCCTTGTGGGAAAAAACGGACAAAGAGTTGAAATTCCACAAGGCAGTGACAAAAAGCTTACAGCACCTGGTATTCCCAGGCGGTCTCCCATCCAAGTACTAACCAGGCCCGACCCTGCTTAGCTTCCGAGATCGGACGAGATCAGGCGTACTCAGGCCGGTGTGGCCGTAAGCGAGAAACTATCTCTTGGTGCACTATGTAAAGTCAAAGTGAGCCTGATTAACAGCTGTTGCATTTCCACCATTTAGATAAGCATCTTTGTGTCACTCAAAAAGTGGAAGAAATTGCATATACTGTAGCCATAATTTGTAGCACAGATTGTTGGATGAAATACAAACTAACCTTGCTTACTTATTTCAAAGCGAGGGCACATATTTCAGCCTTGTGGGAAAAAACGGACAAAGAGTTGAAATTCCACAAGGCAGTGACAAAAAGCTTACAGCACCTGGTATTCCCAGGCGGTCTCCCATCCAAGTACTAACCAGGCCCGACCCTGCTTAGCTTCCGAGATCGGACGAGATCAGGCGTACTCAGGCCGGTGTGGCCGTAAGCGAAAGGCAATCTCAAAAAGTGGATGAAATTGCATATACTGTAGCCATAATTTGTAGCACAGATTGTTGGATGAAATACAAACTAACCTTGCTTACTTATTTCAAAGCGAGGGCACATATTTCAGCCTTGTGGGAAAAAACGGACAAAGAGTTGAAATTCCACAAGGCAGTGACAAAAAGCTTACAGCACCTGGTATTCCCAGGCGGTCTCCCATCCAAGTACTAACCAGGCCCGACCCTGCTTAGCTTCCGAGATCGGACGAGATCAGGCGTACTCAGGCCGGTGTGGCCGTAAGCGAAAGGCAATCTCAAAAAGTGGATGAAATTGCATATACTGTAGCCATAATTTGTAGCACAGATTGTTGGATGAAATACAAACTAACCTTGCTTACTTATTTCAAAGCGAGGGCACATATTTCAGCCTTGTGGGAAAAAACGGACAAAGAGTTGAAATTCCACAAGGCAGTGACAAAAAGCTTACAGCACCTGGTATTCCCAGGCGGTCTCCCATCCAAGTACTAACCAGGCCCGACCCTGCTTAGCTTCCGAGATCGGACGAGATCAGGCGTACTCAGGCCGGTGTGGCCGTAAGCGAAAGGCAATCTCAAAAAGTGGATGAAATTGCATATACTGTAGCCATAATTTGTAGCACAGATTGTTGGATGAAATACAAACTAACCTTGCTTACTTATTTCAAAGCGAGGGCACATATTTCAGCCTTGTGGGAAAAAACGGACAAAGAGTTGAAATTCCACAAGGCAGTGACAAAAAGCTTACAGCACCTGGTATTCCCAGGCGGTCTCCCATCCAAGTACTAACCAGGCCCGACCCTGCTTAGCTTCCGAGATCGGACGAGATCAGGCGTACTCAGGCCGGTGTGGCCGTAAGCGAAAGGCAATCTCAAAAAGTGGATGAAATTGCATATACTGTAGCCATAATTTGTAGCACAGATTGTTGGATGAAATACAAACTAACCTTGCTTACTTATTTCAAAGCGAGGGCACATATTTCAGCCTTGTGGGAAAAAACGGACAAAGAGTTGAAATTCCACAAGGCAGTGACAAAAAGCTTACAGCACCTGGTATTCCCAGGCGGTCTCCCATCCAAGTACTAACCAGGCCCGACCCTGCTTAGCTTCCGAGATCGGACGAGATCAGGCGTACTCAGGCCGGTGTGGCCGTAAGCGAGAAACTATCTCTTGGTGCACTATGTAAAGTCAAAGTGAGCCTGATTAACAGCTGTTGCATTTCCACCATTTAGATAAGCATCTTTGTGTCACTCAAAAAGTGGAAGAAATTGCATATACTGTAGCCATAATTTGTAGCACAGATTGTTGGATGAAATACAAACTAACCTTGCTTACTTATTTCAAAGCGAGGGCACATATTTCAGCCTTGTGGGAAAAAACGGACAAAGAGTTGAAATTCCACAAGGCAGTGACAAAAAGCTTACAGCACCTGGTATTCCCAGGCGGTCTCCCATCCAAGTACTAACCAGGCCCGACCCTGCTTAGCTTCCGAGATCGGACGAGATCAGGCGTACTCAGGCCGGTGTGGCCGTAAGCGAAAGGCAATCTCAAAAAGTGGATGAAATTGCATATACTGTAGCCATAATTTGTAGCACAGATTGTTGGATGAAATACAAACTAACCTTGCTTACTTATTTCAAAGCGAGGGCACATATTTCAGCCTTGTGGGAAAAAACGGACAAAGAGTTGAAATTCCACAAGGCAGTGACAAAAAGCTTACAGCACCTGGTATTCCCAGGCGGTCTCCCATCCAAGTACTAACCAGGCCCGACCCTGCTTAGCTTCCGAGATCGGACGAGATCAGGCGTACTCAGGCCGGTGTGGCCGTAAGCGAAAGGCAATCTCAAAAAGTGGATGAAATTGCATATACTGTAGCCATAATTTGTAGCACAGATTGTTGGATGAAATACAAACTAACCTTGCTTACTTATTTCAAAGCGAGGGCACATATTTCAGCCTTGTGGGAAAAAACGGACAAAGAGTTGAAATTCCACAAGGCAGTGACAAAAAGCTTACAGCACCTGGTATTCCCAGGCGGTCTCCCATCCAAGTACTAACCAGGCCCGACCCTGCTTAGCTTCCGAGATCGGACGAGATCAGGCGTACTCAGGCCGGTGTGGCCGTAAGCGAAAGGCAATCTCAAAAAGTGGATGAAATTGCATATACTGTAGCCATAATTTGTAGCACAGATTGTTGGATGAAATACAAACTAACCTTGCTTACTTATTTCAAAGCGAGGGCACATATTTCAGCCTTGTGGGAAAAAACGGACAAAGAGTTGAAATTCCACAAGGCAGTGACAAAAAGCTTACAGCACCTGGTATTCCCAGGCGGTCTCCCATCCAAGTACTAACCAGGCCCGACCCTGCTTAGCTTCCGAGATCGGACGAGATCAGGCGTACTCAGGCCGGTGTGGCCGTAAGCGAGAAACTATCTCTTGGTGCACTATGTAAAGTCAAAGTGAGCCTGATTAACAGCTGTTGCATTTCCACCATTTAGATAAGCATCTTTGTGTCACTCAAAAAGTGGAAGAAATTGCATATACTGTAGCCATAATTTGTAGCACAGATTGTTGGATGAAATACAAACTAACCTTGCTT
>NW_023494135.1:37500-55000 GCF_013265735.2 Oncorhynchus mykiss
AAATTCCACAAGGCAGTGACAAAAAGCTTACAGCACCTGGTATTCCCAGGCGGTCTCCCATCCAAGTACTAACCAGGCCCGACCCTGCTTAGCTTCCGAGATCGGACGAGATCAGGCGTACTCAGGCCGGTGTGGCCGTAAGCGAGAAACTATCTCTTGGTGCACCTATGTAAAGTCAAAGTGAGCCTGATTAACAGCTGTTGCATTTCCACCATTTAGATAAGCATCTTTGTGTCACTCAAAAAGTGGAAGAAATTGCATATACTGTAGCCATAATTTGTAGCACAGATTGTTGGATGAAATACAAACTAACCTTGCTTACTTATTTCAAAGCGAGGGCACATATTTCAGCCTTGTGGGAAAAAAACGGACAAAGATTTGAAATTCCACAAGGCAGTGACAAAAAGCTTACAGCACCTGGTATTCCCAGGCGGTCTCCCATCCAAGTACTAACCAGGCCCGACCCTGCTTAGCTTCCGAGATCGGACGAGATCAGGCGTACTCAGGCCGGTGTGGCCGTAAGCGAGAAACTATCTCTTGGTGCACCATGTAAAGTCAAAGTGAGCCTGATTAACAGCTGTTGCATTTCCACCATTTAGATAAGCATCTTTGTGTCACTCAAAAAGTGGAAGAAATTGCATATACTGTAGCCATAATTTGTAGCACAGATTGTTGGATGAAATACAAACTAACCTTGCTTACTTATTTCAAAGCGAGGGCACATATTTCAGCCTTGTGGGAAAAAAACGGACAAAGAGTTGAAATTCCACAAGGCAGTGACAAAAAGCTTACAGCACCTGGTATTCCCAGGCGGTCTCCCATCCAAGTACTAACCAGGCCCGACCCTGCTTAGCTTCCGAGATCGGACGAGATCAGGCGTACTCAGGCCGGTGTGGCCGTAAGCGAAAGGCAATCTCAAAAAGTGGATGAAATTGCATATACTGTAGCCATAATTTGTAGCACAGATTGTTGGATGAAATACAAACTAACCTTGCTTACTTATTTCAAAGCGAGGGCACATATTTCAGCCTTGTGGGAAAAAACGGACAAAGAGTTGAAATTCCACAAGGCAGTGACAAAAATGCTTACAGCACCTGGTATTCCCAGGCGGTCTCCCATCCAAGTACTAAACAGGCCCGACCCTGCTTAGCTTCCGAGATCGGACGAGATCAGGCGTACTCAGGGCGGTGTGGCCGTAAGCGAAAGGCAATCTCAAAAAGTGGATGAAATTGCATATACTGTAGCCATAATTTGTAGCACAGATTGTTGGATGAAATACAAACTAACCTTGCTTACTTATTTCAAAGCGAGGGCACATATTTCAGCCTTGTGGGAAAAAACGGACAAAGAGTTGAAATTCCACAAGGCAGTGACAAAAAGCTTACAGCACCTGGTATTCCCAGGCGGTCTCCCATCCAAGTACTAACCAGGCCCGACCCTGCTTAGCTTCCGAGATCGGACGAGATCAGGCGTACTCAGGCCGGTGTGGCCGTAAGCGAGAAACTATCTCTTGGTGCACCATGTAAAGTCAAAGTGAGCCTGATTAACAGCTGTTGCATTTCCACCATTTAGATAAGCATCTTTGTGTCACTCAAAAAGTGGAAGAAATTGCATATACTGTAGCCATAATTTGTAGCACAGATTGTTGGATGAAATACAAACTAACCTTGCTTACTTATTTCAAAGCGAGGGCACATATTTCAGCCTTGTGGGAAAAAACGGACAAAGAGTTGAAATTCCACAAGGCAGTGACAAAAAGCTTACAGCACCTGGTATTCCCAGGCGGTCTCCCATCCAAGTACTAACCAGGCCCGACCCTGCTTAGCTTCCGAGATCGGACGAGATCAGGCGTACTCAGGCCGGTGTGGCCGTAAGCGAGAAACTATCTCTTGGTGCACCATGTAAAGTCAAAGTGAGCCTGATTAACAGCTGTTGCATTTCCACCATTTAGATAAGCATCTTTGTGTCACTCAAAAAGTGGAAGAAATTGCATATACTGTAGCCATAATTTGTAGCACAGATTGTTGGATGAAATACAAACTAACCTTGCTTACTTATTTCAAAGCGAGGGCACATATTTCAGCCTTGTGGGAAAAAACGGACAAAGAGTTGAAATTCCACAAGGCAGTGACAAAAAGCTTACAGCACCTGGTATTCCCAGGCGGTCTCCCATCCAAGTACTAACCAGGCCCGACCCTGCTTAGCTTCCGAGATCGGACGAGATCAGGCGTACTCAGGCCGGTGTGGCCGTAAGCGAGAAACTATCTCTTGGTGCACCATGTAAAGTCAAAGTGAGCCTGATTAACAGCTGTTGCATTTCCACCATTTAGATAAGCATCTTTGTGTCACTCAAAAAGTGGAAGAAATTGCATATACTGTAGCCATAATTTGTAGCACAGATTGTTGGATGAAATACAAACTAACCTTGCTTACTTATTTCAAAGCGAGGGCACATATTTCAGCCTTGTGGGAAAAAACGGACAAAGAGTTGAAATTCCACAAGGCAGTGACAAAAAGCTTACAGCACCTGGTATTCCCAGGCGGTCTCCCATCCAAGTACTAACCAGGCCCGACCCTGCTTAGCTTCCGAGATCGGACGAGATCAGGCGTACTCAGGCCGGTGTGGCCGTAAGCGAAAGGCAATCTCAAAAAGTGGATGAAATTGCATATACTGTAGCCATAATTTGTAGCACAGATTGTTGGATGAAATACAAACTAACCTTGCTTACTTATTTCAAAGCGAGGGCACATATTTCAGCCTTGTGGGAAAAAACGGACAAAGAGTTGAAATTCCACAAGGCAGTGACAAAAAGCTTACAGCACCTGGTATTCCCAGGCGGTCTCCCATCCAAGTACTAAACAGGCCCGACCCTGCTTAGCTTCCGAGATCGGACGAGATCAGGCGTACTCAGGGCGGTGTGGCCGTAAGCGAAAGGCAATCTCAAAAAGTGGATGAAATTGCATATACTGTAGCCATAATTTGTAGCACAGATTGTTGGATGAAATACAAACTAACCTTGCTTACTTATTTCAAAGCGAGGGCACATATTTCAGCCTTGTGGGAAAAAACGGACAAAGAGTTGAAATTCCACAAGGCAGTGACAAAAAGCTTACAGCACCTGGTATTCCCAGGCGGTCTCCCATCCAAGTACTAACCAGGCCCGACCCTGCTTAGCTTCCGAGATCGGACGAGATCAGGCGTACTCAGGCCGGTGTGGCCGTAAGCAAAAGGCAATCTCAAAAAGTGGATGAAATTGCATATACTGTAGCCATAATTTGTAGCACAGATTGTTGGATGAAATACAAACTAACCTTGCTTACTTATTTCAAAGCGAGGGCACATATTTCAGCCTTGTGGGAAAAAAACGGACAAAGAGTTGAAATTCCACAAGGCAGTGACAAAAAGCTTACAGCACCTGGTATTCCCAGGCGGTCTCCCATCCAAGTACTAACCAGGCCCGACCCTGCTTAGCTTCCGAGATCGGACGAGATCAGGCGTACTCAGGCCGGTGTGGCCGTAAGCGAGAAACTATCTCTTGGTGCACCATGTAAAGTCAAAGTGAGCCTGATTAACAGCTGTTGCATTTCCACCATTTAGATAAGCATCTTTGTGTCACTCAAAAAGTGGAAGAAATTGCATATACTGTAGCCATAATTTGTAGCACAGATTGTTGGATGAAATACAAACTAACCTTGCTTACTTATTTCAAAGCGAGGGCACATATTTCAGCCTTGTGGGAAAAAACGGACAAAGAGTTGAAATTCCACAAGGCAGTGACAAAAAGCTTACAGCACCTGGTATTCCCAGGCGGTCTCCCATCCAAGTACTAACCAGGCCCGACCCTGCTTAGCTTCCGAGATCGGACGAGATCAGGCGTACTCAGGCCGGTGTGGCCGTAAGCGAGAAACTATCTCTTGGTGCACCATGTAAAGTCAAAGTGAGCCTGATTAACAGCTGTTGCATTTCCACCATTTAGATAAGCATCTTTGTGTCACTCAAAAAGTGGAAGAAATTGCATATACTGTAGCCATAATTTGTAGCACAGATTGTTGGATGAAATACAAACTAACCTTGCTTACTTATTTCAAAGCGAGGGCACATATTTCAGCCTTGTGGGAAAAAACGGACAAAGAGTTGAAATTCCACAAGGCAGTGACAAAAAGCTTACAGCACCTGGTATTCCCAGGCGGTCTCCCATCCAAGTACTAACCAGGCCCGACCCTGCTTAGCTTCCGAGATCGGACGAGATCAGGCGTACTCAGGCCGGTGTGGCCGTAAGCGAGAAACTATCTCTTGGTGCACCATGTAAAGTCAAAGTGAGCCTGATTAACAGCTGTTGCATTTCCACCATTTAGATAAGCATCTTTGTGTCACTCAAAAAGTGGAAGAAATTGCATATACTGTAGCCATAATTTGTAGCACAGATTGTTGGATGAAATACAAACTAACCTTGCTTACTTATTTCAAAGCGAGGGCACATATTTCAGCCTTGTGGGAAAAAACGGACAAAGATTTGAAATTCCACAAGGCAGTGACAAAAAGCTTACAGCACCTGGTATTCCCAGGCGGTCTCCCATCCAAGTACTAACCAGGCCCGACCCTGCTTAGCTTCCGAGATCGGACGAGATCAGGCGTACTCAGGCCGGTGTGGCCGTAAGCGAGAAACTATCTCTTGGTGCACCATGTAAAGTCAAAGTGAGCCTGATTAACAGCTGTTGCATTTCCACCATTTAGATAAGCATCTTTGTGTCACTCAAAAAGTGGAAGAAATTGCATATACTGTAGCCATAATTTGTAGCACAGATTGTTGGATGAAATACAAACTAACCTTGCTTACTTATTTCAAAGCGAGGGCACATATTTCAGCCTTGTGGGAAAAAACGGACAAAGAGTTGAAATTCCACAAGGCAGTGACAAAAAGCTTACAGCACCTGGTATTCCCAGGCGGTCTCCCATCCAAGTACTAACCAGGCCCGACCCTGCTTAGCTTCCGAGATCGGACGAGATCAGGCGTACTCAGGCCGGTGTGGCCGTAAGCGAAAGGCAATCTCAAAAAGTGGATGAAATTGCATATACTGTAGCCATAATTTGTAGCACAGATTGTTGGATGAAATACAAACTAACCTTGCTTACTTATTTCAAAGCGAGGGCACATATTTCAGCCTTGTGGGAAAAAACGGACAAAGAGTTGAAATTCCACAAGGCAGTGACAAAATACTTACAGCACCTGGTATTCCCAGGCGGTCTCCCATCCAAGTACTAAACAGGCCCGACCCTGCTTAGCTTCCGAGATCGGACGAGATCAGGCGTACTCAGGGCGGTGTGGCCGTAAGCGAAAGGCAATCTCAAAAAGTGGATGAAATTGCATATACTGTAGCCATAATTTGTAGCACAGATTGTTGGATGAAATACAAACTAACCTTGCTTACTTATTTCAAAGCGAGGGCACATATTTCAGCCTTGTGGGAAAAAACGGACAAAGAGTTGAAATTCCACAAGGCAGTGACAAAAAGCTTACAGCACCTGGTATTCCCAGGCGGTCTCCCATCCAAGTACTAACCAGGCCCGACCCTGCTTAGCTTCCGAGATCGGACGAGATCAGGCGTACTCAGGCCGGTGTGGCCGTAAGCGAGAAACTATCTCTTGGTGCACCGTGTAAAGTCAAAGTGAGCCTGATTAACAGCTGTTGCATTTCCACCATTTAGATAAGCATCTTTGTGTCACTCAAAAAGTGGAAGAAATTGCATATACTGTAGCCATAATTTGTAGCACAGATTGTTGGATGAAATACAAACTAACCTTGCTTACTTATTTCAAAGCGAGGGCACATATTTCAGCCTTGTGGGAAAAAACGGACAAAGATTTGAAATTCCACAAGGCAGTGACAAAAAGCTTACAGCACCTGGTATTCCCAGGCGGTCTCCCATCCAAGTACTAACCAGGCCCGACCCTGCTTAGCTTCCGAGATCGGACGAGATCAGGCGTACTCAGGCCGGTGTGGCCGTAAGCGAGAAACTATCTCTTGGTGCACCATGTAAAGTCAAAGTGAGCCTGATTAACAGCTGTTGCATTTCCACCATTTAGATAAGCATCTTTGTGTCACTCAAAAAGTGGAAGAAATTGCATATACTGTAGCCATAATTTGTAGCACAGATTGTTGGATGAAATACAAACTAACCTTGCTTACTTATTTCAAAGCGAGGGCACATATTTCAGCCTTGTGGGAAAAAACGGACAAAGAGTTGAAATTCCACAAGGCAGTGACAAAAAGCTTACAGCACCTGGTATTCCCAGGCGGTCTCCCATCCAAGTACTAACCAGGCCCGACCCTGCTTAGCTTCCGAGATCGGACGAGATCAGGCGTACTCAGGCCGGTGTGGCCGTAAGCGAAAGGCAATCTCAAAAAGTGGATGAAATTGCATATACTGTAGCCATAATTTGTAGCACAGATTGTTGGATGAAATACAAACTAACCTTGCTTACTTATTTCAAAGCGAGGGCACATATTTCAGCCTTGTGGGAAAAAACGGACAAAGAGTTGAAATTCCACAAGGCAGTGACAAAAAGCTTACAGCACCTGGTATTCCCAGGCGGTCTCCCATCCAAGTACTAAACAGGCCCGACCCTGCTTAGCTTCCGAGATCGGACGAGATCAGGCGTACTCAGGGCGGTGTGGCCGTAAGCGAAAGGCAATCTCAAAAAGTGGATGAAATTGCATATACTGTAGCCATAATTTGTAGCACAGATTGTTGGATGAAATACAAACTAACCTTGCTTACTTATTTCAAAGCGAGGGCACATATTTCAGCCTTGTGGGAAAAAACGGACAAAGAGTTGAAATTCCACAAGGCAGTGACAAAAAGCTTACAGCACCTGGTATTCCCAGGCGGTCTCCCATCCAAGTACTAACCAGGCCCGACCCTGCTTAGCTTCCGAGATCGGACGAGATCAGGCGTACTCAGGCCGGTGTGGCCGTAAGCGAGAAACTATCTCTTGGTGCACCATGTAAAGTCAAAGTGAGCCTGATTAACAGCTGTTGCATTTCCACCATTTAGATAAGCATCTTTGTGTCACTCAAAAAGTGGAAGAAATTGCATATACTGTAGCCATAATTTGTAGCACAGATTGTTGGATGAAATACAAACTAACCTTGCTTACTTATTTCAAAGCGAGGGCACATATTTCAGCCTTGTGGGAAAAAACGGACAAAGAGTTGAAATTCCACAAGGCAGTGACAAAAAGCTTACAGCACCTGGTATTCCCAGGCGGTCTCCCATCCAAGTACTAACCAGGCCCGACCCTGCTTAGCTTCCGAGATCGGACGAGATCAGGCGTACTCAGGCCGGTGTGGCCGTAAGCGAAAGGCAATCTCAAAAAGTGGATGAAATTGCATATACTGTAGCCATAATTTGTAGCACAGATTGTTGGATGAAATACAAACTAACCTTGCTTACTTATTTCAAAGCGAGGGCACATATTTCAGCCTTGTGGGAAAAAACGGACAAAGAGTTGAAATTCCACAAGGCAGTGACAAAAAGCTTACAGCACCTGGTATTCCCAGGCGGTCTCCAATCCAAGTACTAAACAGGCCCGACCCTGCTTAGCTTCCGAGATCGGACGAGATCAGGCGTACTCAGGGCGGTGTGGCCGTAAGCGAAAGGCAATCTCAAAAAGTGGATGAAATTGCATATACTGTAGCCATAATTTGTAGCACAGATTGTTGGATGAAATACAAACTAACCTTGCTTACTTATTTCAAAGCGAGGGCACATATTTCAGCCTTGTGGGAAAAAACGGACAAAGAGTTGAAATTCCACAAGGCAGTGACAAAAAGCTTACAGCACCTGGTATTCCCAGGCGGTCTCCCATCCAAGTACTAACCAGGCCCGACCCTGCTTAGCTTCCGAGATCGGACGAGATCAGGCGTACTCAGGCCGGTGTGGCCGTAAGCGAAAGGCAATCTCAAAAAGTGGATGAAATTGCATATACTGTAGCCATAATTTGTAGCACAGATTGTTGGATGAAATACAAACTAACCTTGCTTACTTATTTCAAAGCGAGGGCACATATTTCAGCCTTGTGGGAAAAAACGGACAAAGAGTTGAAATTCCACAAGGCAGTGACAAAAAGCTTACAGCACCTGGTATTCCCAGGCGGTCTCCCATCCAAGTACTAACCAGGCCCGACCCTGCTTAGCTTCCGAGATCGGACGAGATCAGGCGTACTCAGGCCGGTGTGGCCGTAAGCGAAAGGCAATCTCAAAAAGTGGATGAAATTGCATATACTGTAGCCATAATTTGTAGCACAGATTGTTGGATGAAATACAAACTAACCTTGCTTACTTATTTCAAAGCGAGGGCACATATTTCAGCCTTGTGGGAAAAAACGGACAAAGAGTTGAAATTCCACAAGGCAGTGACAAAAAGCTTACAGCACCTGGTATTCCCAGGCGGTCTCCCATCCAAGTACTAACCAGGCCCGACCCTGCTTAGCTTCCGAGATCGGACGAGATCAGGCGTACTCAGGCCGGTGTGGCCGTAAGCGAGAAACTATCTCTTGGTGCACCATGTAAAGTCAAAGTGAGCCTGATTAACAGCTGTTGCATTTCCACCATTTAGATAAGCATCTTTGTGTCACTCAAAAAGTGGAAGAAATTGCATATACTGTAGCCATAATTTGTAGCACAGATTGTTGGATGAAATACAAACTAACCTTGCTTACTTATTTCAAAGCGAGGGCACATATTTCAGCCTTGTGGGAAAAAACGGACAAAGAGTTGAAATTCCACAAGGCAGTGACAAAAAGCTTACAGCACCTGGTATTCCCAGGCGGTCTCCCATCCAAGTACTAACCAGGCCCGACCCTGCTTAGCTTCCGAGATCGGACGAGATCAGGCGTACTCAGGCCGGTGTGGCCGTAAGCGAGAAACTATCTCTTGGTGCACCATGTAAAGTCAAAGTGAGCCTGATTAACAGCTGTTGCATTTCCACCATTTAGATAAGCATCTTTGTGTCACTCAAAAAGTGGAAGAAATTGCATATACTGTAGCCATAATTTGTAGCACAGATTGTTGGATGAAATACAAACTAACCTTGCTTACTTATTTCAAAGCGAGGGCACATATTTCAGCCTTGTGGGAAAAAACGGACAAAGAGTTGAAATTCCACAAGGCAGTGACAAAAAGCTTACAGCACCTGGTATTCCCAGGCGGTCTCCCATCCAAGTACTAACCAGGCCCGACCCTGCTTAGCTTCCGAGATCGGACGAGATCAGGCGTACTCAGGCCGGTGTGGCCGTAAGCGAGAAACTATCTCTTGGTGCACCATGTAAAGTCAAAGTGAGCCTGATTAACAGCTGTTGCATTTCCACCATTTAGATAAGCATCTTTGTGTCACTCAAAAAGTGGAAGAAATTGCATATACTGTAGCCATAATTTGTAGCACAGATTGTTGGATGAAATACAAACTAACCTTGCTTACTTATTTCAAAGCGAGGGCACATATTTCAGCCTTGTGGGAAAAAACGGACAAAGATTTGAAATTCCACAAGGCAGTGACAAAAAGCTTACAGCACCTGGTATTCCCAGGCGGTCTCCCATCCAAGTACTAACCAGGCCCGACCCTGCTTAGCTTCCGAGATCGGACGAGATCAGGCGTACTCAGGCCGGTGTGGCCGTAAGCGAGAAACTATCTCTTGGTGCACCATGTAAAGTCAAAGTGAGCCTGATTAACAGCTGTTGCATTTCCACCATTTAGATAAGCATCTTTGTGTCACTCAAAAAGTGGAAGAAATTGCATATACTGTAGCCATAATTTGTAGCACAGATTGTTGGATGAAATACAAACTAACCTTGCTTACTTATTTCAAAGCGAGGGCACATATTTCAGCCTTGTGGGAAAAAACGGACAAAGAGTTGAAATTCCACAAGGCAGTGACAAAAAGCTTACAGCACCTGGTATTCCCAGGCGGTCTCCCATCCAAGTACTAACCAGGCCCGACCCTGCTTAGCTTCCGAGATCGGACGAGATCAGGCGTACTCAGGCCGGTGTGGCCGTAAGCGAAAGGCAATCTCAAAAAGTGGATGAAATTGCATATACTGTAGCCATAATTTGTAGCACAGATTGTTGGATGAAATACAAACTAACCTTGCTTACTTATTTCAAAGCGAGGGCACATATTTCAGCCTTGTGGGAAAAAACGGACAAAGAGTTGAAATTCCACAAGGCAGTGACAAAATGCTTACAGCACCTGGTATTCCCAGGCGGTCTCCCATCCAAGTACTAAACAGGCCCGACCCTGCTTAGCTTCCGAGATCGGACGAGATCAGGCGTACTCAGGGCGGTGTGGCCGTAAGCGAAAGGCAATCTCAAAAAGTGGATGAAATTGCATATACTGTAGCCATAATTTGTAGCACAGATTGTTGGATGAAATACAAACTAACCTTGCTTACTTATTTCAAAGCGAGGGCACATATTTCAGCCTTGTGGGAAAAAACGGACAAAGAGTTGAAATTCCACAAGGCAGTGACAAAAAGCTTACAGCACCTGGTATTCCCAGGCGGTCTCCCATCCAAGTACTAACCAGGCCCGACCCTGCTTAGCTTCCGAGATCGGACGAGATCAGGCGTACTCAGGCCGGTGTGGCCGTAAGCGAGAAACTATCTCTTGGTGCACCATGTAAAGTCAAAGTGAGCCTGATTAACAGCTGTTGCATTTCCACCATTTAGATAAGCATCTTTGTGTCACTCAAAAAGTGGAAGAAATTGCATATACTGTAGCCATAATTTGTAGCACAGATTGTTGGATGAAATACAAACTAACCTTGCTTACTTATTTCAAAGCGAGGGCACATATTTCAGCCTTGTGGGAAAAAACGGACAAAGAGTTGAAATTCCACAAGGCAGTGACAAAAAGCTTACAGCACCTGGTATTCCCAGGCGGTCTCCCATCCAAGTACTAACCAGGCCCGACCCTGCTTAGCTTCCGAGATCGGACGAGATCAGGCGTACTCAGGCCGGTGTGGCCGTAAGCGAGAAACTATCTCTTGGTGCACCATGTAAAGTCAAAGTGAGCCTGATTAACAGCTGTTGCATTTCCACCATTTAGATAAGCATCTTTGTGTCACTCAAAAAGTGGAAGAAATTGCATATACTGTAGCCATAATTTGTAGCACAGATTGTTGGATGAAATACAAACTAACCTTGCTTACTTATTTCAAAGCGAGGGCACATATTTCAGCCTTGTGGGAAAAAACGGACAAAGAGTTGAAATTCCACAAGGCAGTGACAAAAAGCTTACAGCACCTGGTATTCCCAGGCGGTCTCCCATCCAAGTACTAACCAGGCCCGACCCTGCTTAGCTTCCGAGATCGGACGAGATCAGGCGTACTCAGGCCGGTGTGGCCGTAAGCGAAAGGCAATCTCAAAAAGTGGATGAAATTGCATATACTGTAGCCATAATTTGTAGCACAGATTGTTGGATGAAATACAAACTAACCTTGCTTACTTATTTCAAAGCGAGGGCACATATTTCAGCCTTGTGGGAAAAAACGGACAAAGAGTTGAAATTCCACAAGGCAGTGACAAAAAGCTTACAGCACCTGGTATTCCCAGGCGGTCTCCCATCCAAGTACTAAACAGGCCCGACCCTGCTTAGCTTCCGAGATCGGACGAGATCAGGCGTACTCAGGCCGGTGTGGCCGTAAGCGAGAAACTATCTCTTGGTGCACCATGTAAAGTCAAAGTGAGCCTGATTAACAGCTGTTGCATTTCCACCATTTAGATAAGCATCTTTGTGTCACTCAAAAAGTGGAAGAAATTGCATATACTGTAGCCATAATTTGTAGCACAGATTGTTGGATGAAATACAAACTAACCTTGCTTACTTATTTCAAAGCGAGGGCACATATTTCAGCCTTGTGGGAAAAAACGGACAAAGAGTTGAAATTCCACAAGGCAGTGACAAAAAGCTTACAGCACCTGGTATTCCCAGGCGGTCTCCCATCCAAGTACTAACCAGGCCCGACCCTGCTTAGCTTCCGAGATCGGACGAGATCAGGCGTACTCAGGCCGGTGTGGCCGTAAGCGAAAGGCAATCTCAAAAAGTGGATGAAATTGCATATACTGTAGCCATAATTTGTAGCACAGATTGTTGGATGAAATACAAACTAACCTTGCTTACTTATTTCAAAGCGAGGGCACATATTTCAGCCTTGTGGGAAAAAACGGACAAAGAGTTGAAATTCCACAAGGCAGTGACAAAAAGCTTACAGCACCTGGTATTCCCAGGCGGTCTCCAATCCAAGTACTAACAGGCCCGACCCTGCTTAGCTTCCGAGATCGGACGAGATCAGGCGTACTCAGGGCCGGTGTGGCCGTAAGCGAAAGGCAATCTCAAAAAGTGGATGAAATTGCATATACTGTAGCCATAATTTGTAGCACAGATTGTTGGATGAAATACAAACTAACCTTGCTTACTTATTTCAAAGCGAGGGCACATATTTCAGCCTTGTGGGAAAAAACGGACAAAGAGTTGAAATTCCACAAGGCAGTGACAAAAAGCTTACAGCACCTGGTATTCCCAGGCGGTCTCCCATCCAAGTACTAACCAGGCCCGACCCTGCTTAGCTTCCGAGATCGGACGAGATCAGGCGTACTCAGGCCGGTGTGGCCGTAAGCGAGAAACTATCTCTTGGTGCACCATGTAAAGTCAAAGTGAGCCTGATTAACAGCTGTTGCATTTCCACCATTTAGATAAGCATCTTTGTGTCACTCAAAAAGTGGAAGAAATTGCATATACTGTAGCCATAATTTGTAGCACAGATTGTTGGATGAAATACAAACTAACCTTGCTTACTTATTTCAAAGCGAGGGCACATATTTCAGCCTTGTGGGAAAAAAACGGACAAAGAGTTGAAATTCCACAAGGCAGTGACAAAAAGCTTACAGCACCTGGTATTCCCAGGCGGTCTCCCATCCAAGTACTAACCAGGCCCGACCCTGCTTAGCTTCCGAGATCGGACGAGATCAGGCGTACTCAGGCCGGTGTGGCCGTAAGCGAGAAACTATCTCTTGGTGCACCATGTAAAGTCAAAGTGAGCCTGATTAACAGCTGTTGCATTTCCACCATTTAGATAAGCATCTTTGTGTCACTCAAAAAGTGGAAGAAATTGCATATACTGTAGCCATAATTTGTAGCACAGATTGTTGGATGAAATACAAACTAACCTTGCTTACTTATTTCAAAGCGAGGGCACATATTTCAGCCTTGTGGGAAAAAACGGACAAAGAGTTGAAATTCCACAAGGCAGTGACAAAATGCTTACAGCACCTGGTATTCCCAGGCGGTCTCCCATCCAAGTACTAAACAGGCCCGACCCTGCTTAGCTTCCGAGATCGGACGAGATCAGGCGTACTCAGGGCGGTGTGGCCGTAAGCGAAAGGCAATCTCAAAAAGTGGATGAAATTGCATATACTGTAGCCATAATTTGTAGCACAGATTGTTGGATGAAATACAAACTAACCTTGCTTACTTATTTCAAAGCGAGGGCACATATTTCAGCCTTGTGGGAAAAAACGGACAAAGAGTTGAAATTCCACAAGGCAGTGACAAAAAGCTTACAGCACCTGGTATTCCCAGGCGGTCTCCCATCCAAGTACTAACCAGGCCCGACCCTGCTTAGCTTCCGAGATCGGACGAGATCAGGCGTACTCAGGCCGGTGTGGCCGTAAGCGAGAAACTATCTCTTGGTGCACCATGTAAAGTCAAAGTGAGCCTGATTAACAGCTGTTGCATTTCCACCATTTAGATAAGCATCTTTGTGTCACTCAAAAAGTGGAAGAAATTGCATATACTGTAGCCATAATTTGTAGCACAGATTGTTGGATGAAATACAAACTAACCTTGCTTACTTATTTCAAAGCGAGGGCACATATTTCAGCCTTGTGGGAAAAAACGGACAAAGAGTTGAAATTCCACAAGGCAGTGACAAAAAGCTTACAGCACCTGGTATTCCCAGGCGGTCTCCCATCCAAGTACTAACCAGGCCCGACCCTGCTTAGCTTCCGAGATCGGACGAGATCAGGCGTACTCAGGCCGGTGTGGCCGTAAGCGAGAAACTATCTCTTGGTGCACCATGTAAAGTCAAAGTGAGCCTGATTAACAGCTGTTGCATTTCCACCATTTAGATAAGCATCTTTGTGTCACTCAAAAAGTGGAAGAAATTGCATATACTGTAGCCATAATTTGTAGCACAGATTGTTGGATGAAATACAAACTAACCTTGCTTACTTATTTCAAAGCGAGGGCACATATTTCAGCCTTGTGGGAAAAAACGGACAAAGAGTTGAAATTCCACAAGGCAGTGACAAAAAGCTTACAGCACCTGGTATTCCCAGGCGGTCTCCCATCCAAGTACTAACCAGGCCCGACCCTGCTTAGCTTCCGAGATCGGACGAGATCAGGCGTACTCAGGCCGGTGTGGCCGTAAGCGAAAGGCAATCTCAAAAAGTGGATGAAATTGCATATACTGTAGCCATAATTTGTAGCACAGATTGTTGGATGAAATACAAACTAACCTTGCTTACTTATTTCAAAGCGAGGGCACATATTTCAGCCTTGTGGGAAAAAACGGACAAAGAGTTGAAATTCCACAAGGCAGTGACAAAAAGCTTACAGCACCTGGTATTCCCAGGCGGTCTCCCATCCAAGTACTAAACAGGCCCGACCCTGCTTAGCTTCCGAGATCGGACGAGATCAGGCGTACTCAGGGCGGTGTGGCCGTAAGCGAAAGGCAATCTCAAAAAGTGGATGAAATTGCATATACTGTAGCCATAATTTGTAGCACAGATTGTTGGATGAAATACAAACTAACCTTGCTTACTTATTTCAAAGCGAGGGCACATATTTCAGCCTTGTGGGAAAAAACGGACAAAGAGTTGAAATTCCACAAGGCAGTGACAAAAAGCTTACAGCACCTGGTATTCCCAGGCGGTCTCCCATCCAAGTACTAACCAGGCCCGACCCTGCTTAGCTTCCGAGATCGGACGAGATCAGGCGTACTCAGGCCGGTGTGGCCGTAAGCGAGAAACTATCTCTTGGTGCACCATGTAAAGTCAAAGTGAGCCTGATTAACAGCTGTTGCATTTCCACCATTTAGATAAGCATCTTTGTGTCACTCAAAAAGTGGAAGAAATTGCATATACTGTAGCCATAATTTGTAGCACAGATTGTTGGATGAAATACAAACTAACCTTGCTTACTTATTTCAAAGCGAGGGCACATATTTCAGCCTTGTGGGAAAAAACGGACAAAGAGTTGAAATTCCACAAGGCAGTGACAAAAAGCTTACAGCACCTGGTATTCCCAGGCGGTCTCCCATCCAAGTACTAACCAGGCCCGACCCTGCTTAGCTTCCGAGATCGGACGAGATCAGGCGTACTCAGGCCGGTGTGGCCGTAAGCGAAAGGCAATCTCAAAAAGTGGATGAAATTGCATATACTGTAGCCATAATTTGTAGCACAGATTGTTGGATGAAATACAAACTAACCTTGCTTACTTATTTCAAAGCGAGGGCACATATTTCAGCCTTGTGGGAAAAAACGGACAAAGAGTTGAAATTCCACAAGGCAGTGACAAAAAGCTTACAGCACCTGGTATTCCCAGGCGGTCTCCCATCCAAGTACTAAACAGGCCCGACCCTGCTTAGCTTCCGAGATCGGACGAGATCAGGCGTACTCAGGGCGGTGTGGCCGTAAGCGAAAGGCAATCTCAAAAAGTGGATGAAATTGCATATACTGTAGCCATAATTTGTAGCACAGATTGTTGGATGAAATACAAACTAACCTTGCTTACTTATTTCAAAGCGAGGGCACATATTTCAGCCTTGTGGGAAAAAACGGACAAAGAGTTGAAATTCCACAAGGCAGTGACAAAAAGCTTACAGCACCTGGTATTCCCAGGCGGTCTCCCATCCAAGTACTAACCAGGCCCGACCCTGCTTAGCTTCCGAGATCGGACGAGATCAGGCGTACTCAGGCCGGTGTGGCCGTAAGCGAGAAACTATCTCTTGGTGCACCATGTAAAGTCAAAGTGAGCCTGATTAACAGCTGTTGCATTTCCACCATTTAGATAAGCATCTTTGTGTCACTCAAAAAGTGGAAGAAATTGCATATACTGTAGCCATAATTTGTAGCACAGATTGTTGGATGAAATACAAACTAACCTTGCTTACTTATTTCAAAGCGAGGGCACATATTTCAGCCTTGTGGGAAAAAACGGACAAAGAGTTGAAATTCCACAAGGCAGTGACAAAAAGCTTACAGCACCTGGTATTCCCAGGCGGTCTCCCATCCAAGTACTAACCAGGCCCGACCCTGCTTAGCTTCCGAGATCGGACGAGATCAGGCGTACTCAGGCCGGTGTGGCCGTAAGCGAAAGGCAATCTCAAAAAGTGGATGAAATTGCATATACTGTAGCCATAATTTGTAGCACAGATTGTTGGATGAAATACAAACTAACCTTGCTTACTTATTTCAAAGCGAGGGCACATATTTCAGCCTTGTGGGAAAAAACGGACAAAGAGTTGAAATTCCACAAGGCAGTGACAAAAAGCTTACAGCACCTGGTATTCCCAGGCGGTCTCCAATCCAAGTACTAAACAGGCCCGACCCTGCTTAGCTTCCGAGATCGGACGAGATCAGGCGTACTCAGGGCGGTGTGGCCGTAAGCGAAAGGCAATCTCAAAAAGTGGATGAAATTGCATATACTGTAGCCATAATTTGTAGCACAGATTGTTGGATGAAATACAAACTAACCTTGCTTACTTATTTCAAAGCGAGGGCACATATTTCAGCCTTGTGGGAAAAAAACGGACAAAGAGTTGAAATTCCACAAGGCAGTGACAAAAAGCTTACAGCACCTGGTATTCCCAGGCGGTCTCCCATCCAAGTACTAACCAGGCCCGACCCTGCTTAGCTTCCGAGATCGGACGAGATCAGGCGTACTCAGGCCGGTGTGGCCGTAAGCGAGAAACTATCTCTTGGTGCACCATGTAAAGTCAAAGTGAGCCTGATTAACAGCTGTTGCATTTCCACCATTTAGATAAGCATCTTTGTGTCACTCAAAAAGTGGAAGAAATTGCATATACTGTAGCCATAATTTGTAGCACAGATTGTTGGGTGAAATACAAACTAACCTTGCTTACTTATTTCAAAGCGAGGGCACATATTTCAGCCTTGTGGGAAAAAAACGGACAAAGAGTTGAAATTCCACAAGGCAGTGACAAAAAGCTTACAGCACCTGGTATTCCCAGGCGGTCTCCCATCCAAGTACTAACCAGGCCCGACCCTGCTTAGCTTCCGAGATCGGACGAGATCAGGCGTACTCAGGCCGGTGTGGCCGTAAGCGAAAGGCAATCTCAAAAAGTGGATGAAATTGCATATACTGTAGCCATAATTTGTAGCACAGATTGTTGGATGAAATACAAACTAACCTTGCTTAC
>NW_023494136.1:0-57917 GCF_013265735.2 Oncorhynchus mykiss
TGGTGCACGATGTGCCCGTCTCCGGAGTCTGACCAGAAGACCGCCTCGTTTCCCTCTTTTTCGGAGTTGTTTTTTTTTGGGGTCGCTGCATGGAATCCACTCAGTTGTCCTGTTTGTAAGGCAGAACACAGGATCCGCGTCGCGAAAACATATTCTTGGTAGTACTGATGGTGAGTTGATGCTGATCTTATATTCAGTAGTTCTTCTCGACTGTATGTAATGAAACCTAAGATGAGCTGGGGTACTAATGTAAGAAATAACACGTAAAAAACAAAAAACTGCATAGTTTCCTAGGAACGCGAAGCGAGGCGGCCATCTCTGTCGGCGCCGGAATGAAAAGTTTTACTGTGGAGATACTTTTGTACCTGTTTCCTCCAGCATCTTCACAAGGTCCTTTGCTGTTGTTCTGGGATTGATTTGCACTTTCCAAAGTAAATTCATCACTAGAAGACAGAACACGTCTCCTTCCTGAGCGGTATGACGGCTGCATGGTCTCATGGTGTTCATTCTTGCGTACTATTGTTTGTACAGATGAACGTGGTACCTTCAGTCGTTTGGAAATTGCTCCCAAGTATGAACCAGACTTGTGGAGGTCTACAATTGTTTTTATGAGATCTTGGCTGATTTCTTTTGATTTTCCCATGATGTCAAGCAAAGAGGCACTGAGTTTGAAGGTAGGCCTTGAAATACATCCACAGGGACATCTCCAATGGACTTAAATGATGTCAATTAGCCTATCAGAAGCTTCCAAGGCCATGACATAATTTTGGCATTGGATACAAAACAAACACTGGCATATTAAAAGGAGAATGTCCAATTTAATTATATGCATATCAAACAGATAATACAGTGCATTCAGAAAGTATTCAGACCCCTTCACTTTTTCACATTTTGTAACATTACAGCCTTATTACAAAATGTATTAAATCATGTTTTCTTCATCAATCTACACACAATACCCCATAATGACAAAGCAAAAACAGGATTTTAGAAAAGTTTTTCACATTTAAAAAAACAACAACTGAAATATCACATTTACATAAGTATTCAGACCCTTTACTTAGTACTTTGTTGAAGCACCTTTGGCAGCGATTACAGCCTTGAGTCTTCTTGGGTATGACGCTACAAGCTTGGTACACCTGTATTTGTGGAGTTTCTCACATTCTTCTCTGCAGATCCTCTCAAGCTCTGTCAGGTTTTTTGGGGAACGTTGCTGCACAGCTATTTCACGTCTCTCCAGAGATGTTTGATCGCGTTCAAGTCCGGGCTATGGCTGGGCCACTCAAAGACGTTCAGAGACTTGTCCCGAAGCCACTCCTGCATTGTCTTGGCTGTGTGCTTAGGGTCATTGTCCTGTTGGAAGGTGAACCTTCACCCCGGTCTGAGGTCCTGAGTGTCATGTATTGTCATGTTGTGTCTTGTTTCTGTCCTTTCCTTTCACCCTGTCTCCCTCTGCTGGTCGTACTAGGTTACCGTTTCTGTCCCTCTTTCCCCCAGCTGTTCCTTGTCTTCTCTGACTACCTCATTCACCCCTTTTCCCACCTGTTCCCTTTTTTCCCTCTGATTAGGTCCCTATATCTCTCTCTGTTTCTGCTCCTGTCTTTGTCGGATTCTTGTTTGTGTGTCTCATGCCTGAACCAGACTATCATCGTGTTTGCTGCAACCTTGTCCTGTCCTGTCGGAATCTACCTGTCCATCTGAGCCCACGTGTGTTCATCATTAAAGAAACTCTGTTTGTTAATTCGCTTTTGGGTCCTCATTCACGCACCTGACAGAAGAATCCGACCAAGAATGGACCCAGCGACTTCGGATCCTCTCCACTCAGCCGTCGAGATCCAGGGAGCGATGCTAGGCAGACACGAGCAGGAATTGTCTGCTGCTCGACATGCCGTTGAGACCCTGGCCACCCAAGTCTCCAACCTCACAGAACAGGTTCACCATCTCCGCCTCGATCCACCGGCCACTTCCAGGGCTTTCGAATCTCCGGAGCCCAGAATCAATAACCCGCCGTGTTACTCTGGGAGCCCACTGAATGCCGCTCGTTCCTCACCCAGTGTGATATTGTGTTTTCTCTCCAGCCCAACACTTACGCCAGGAGCACTGCTCGTGTCGCCTACGTCATATCTCTCCTTACTGGACGGGCTCGTGAGTGGGGCACGGCAATCTGGGAGGCAAGGGCTGAGTGTACTAACCAGTATCAGGACTTTAAGGAGGAGATGATACGGGTCTTTGATCGATCTGTTTTTGGGGAGGAGGCTTCCAGGGCCCTGTCTTCCCTATGTCAAGGTAATCGATCCATAACAGACTACTCTATTGAGTTTCGCACTCTTGCTGCCTCCAGTGGCTGGAACGAGCCGGCTTTGCTCGCTCGTTTTCTGGAGGGTCTCCGCGCAGAGGTAAAGGATGAGATTCTCTCCCGGGAGGTTCCTTCCAGCGTGGATTCCTTGATTGAACTCGCTATTCGCATTGAGCGACGGGTTGATCTTCGTCACCGAGCTCGTGGAAAGGAGCTCGCGTTCTCCGTTGCCCCCCTCTCCGCATCACTACCATCTTCCTCTGCCGGCTCGGGAGCTGAGCCTATGCAGCTGGGAGGTATCCGCATCTCGACTAAGGAGAGGGAACGGAGAATCACCAACCGCCTCTGTCTCTATTGCGGTTCTGCTGGTCATTTTGTCACTTCATGTCCAGTAAAAGCCAGAGCTCATCAGTAAGCGGAGGGCTACTGGTGAGCGCTACTACTCCTGTCTCTCCTTCAAGATCCTGCACTACCTTGTCGGTCCATCTACGCTGGACCGGTTCGTCAGCTTCCTGCAGTGCCTTAATAGACTCTGGGGCGGAGGGTTGTTTTATGGACGAGACCTGGGCTCGGGAACATGACATTCCTCTCAGACAGTTAAGGGAGCCCACGGCCTTGTTCGCCCTGGATGGTAGTCCTCTCCCCAGGATTCAGCGTGAGACGCTACCTTTAACCCTCACTGTTTCTGGTAATCAAAGCGAAACCATTTCTTTTTTAATTTTTCGTTCACCTTTTACACCTGTTGTTTTGGGCCATCCCTGGCTAGTTTGTCATAATCCTTCCATTAATTGGTCTAGTAATTCTATCCTCTCCTGGAACGTCTCTTGTCATGTGAAATGTTTAATGTCTGCTATCCCTCCTGTTTCCTCTGTCTCTTCTTCACAGGAGGAGCCTGGTGATTTGACAGGGGTGCCGGAGGAATATCACGATCTGCGCACGGTGTTCAGTCGGTCCAGGGCCACCTCTCTTCCTCCACACCGGTCGTATGATTGTAGTATTGATCTCCTTCCGGGAACCACTCCCCCCCGGGGTAGACTATACTCTCTGTCGGCTCCCGAACGTAAGGCTCTCGAAGATTATTTGTCTGTAGCTCTTGACGCCGGTACCATAGTCCCCTCCTCCTCTCCCGCCGGAGCGGGGTTTTTTGTCAAGAAGAAGGACGGGTCTCTGCGCCCCTGCATAGATTATCGAGGGCTGAATGACATAACAGTGAAGAATCGTTATCCGCTTCCTCTTATGTCTTCAGCCTTCGAGATCCTGCAGGGAGCCAGGTTTTTCACTAAGTTGGACCTTCGTAACGCTTACCATCTCGTGCGCATCAGGGAGGAGGGACGAGTGGAAGACGGCGTTTAACACTCCGTTAGGGCACTTTGAATACCGGGTTCTTCCTTTCGGCCTCGCTAACGCTCCAGCTGTCTTTCAGGCATTAGTCAATGATGTCCTGAGAGACATGCTGAACATCTTTGTTTTCGTTTACCTTGACGATATCCTGATTTTTTCACCGTCACTCCAGATTCATGTTCAGCACGTTCGACGTGTCCTCCAGCGCCTTTTAGAGAATTGTCTTTTTGTGAAGGCTGAGAAGTGCACTTTTCATGCCTCCTCCGTCACATTTCTCGGTTCTGTTATTTCCGCTGAAGGCATTAAGATGGATCCCGCTAAGGTCCAAGCTGTCATTGATTGGCCGTCCCTAAGTCACGCGTCGAGCTGCAGCGCTTTCTCGGCTTCGCGAACTTCTATCGTCGTTTCATCCGTAATTTCGGTCAGGTGGCAGCTCCTCTCACAGCCCTTACTTCTGTCAAGACGTGCTTTAAGTGGTCCGTTTCCGCCCAGGGAGCTTTTGATCTCCTCAAGAATCGTTTTACATCCGCTCCTATCCTTGTTACACCTGACGTCTCTAGACAGTTCGTTGTCGAGGTTGACGCGTCAGAGGTGGGCGTGGGAGCCATTCTTTCTCAGCGCTCCCTCTCTGACGACAAGGTCCACCCATGCGCGTATTTTTCTCATCGCCTGTCGCCGTCGGAACGTAACTATGATGTGGGAAACCGCGAACTGCTCGCCATCCGGTTAGCCCTAGGCGAATGGCGACAGTGGTTGGAGGGGGCGACCGTTCCTTTTGTCGTTTGGACTGACCATAGGAACCTTGAGTACATCCGTTCTGCCAAACGACTTAATGCGCGTCAGGCGCGTTGGGCGCTGTTTTTCGCTCGTTTCGAGTTCGTGATTTCTTATCGCCCGGGCTCTAAGAACACCAAGCCTGATGCTTTATCTCGTCTCTTCAGTTCTTCAGTAGCCTCCACTGACCCCGAGGGGATTCTCCCTGAGGGCGTGTTGTCGGGTTGACTGTCTGGGGAATTGAGAGGCAGGTAAAGCAAGCGCTCACTCACACTCCGTCGCCCGCGCGCTTGTCCTAGGAACCTTCTTTTCGTTCCCGTTCCTACTCGTCTGGCCGTTCTTCAGTGGGCTCACTCTGCCAAGTTAGCCGGCCACCCTGGCGTTCGGGGTACGCTTGCTTCCATTCGCCAGCGTTTTTGGTGGCCCACCCGGGAGCATGACACGCGTCGTTTCGTGGCTGCTTGTTCGGTCTGCGCGCAGACTAAGTCCGGTAACTCCCCTCCTGTCGGCCGTCTCAGGCCGCTTCCCATTCCCTCTCGACCGTGGTCTCACATCGCCTTAGATTTTGTCACCGGACTGCCTTCGTCAGCGGGGAAGACTGTTATTCTTACGGTTGTCGATAGGTTCTCTAAGGCGGCTCATTTCATTCCCCTTGCTAAGCTTCCTTCTGCTAAAGAGACGGCACAAATCATCATCGAGAATGTTTTCAGAATTCATGGCCTTCCGTCAGACGTCGTTTCGGACAGAGGTCCGCAATTCACGTCTCAATTTTGGAGGGAGTTTTGCCGTTTGATTGGGGCTTCCGTCAGTCTCTCTTCCGGCTTTCACCCCAGTCTAACGGTCAAGCAGAACGGGCCAATCAGACTATTGGTCGCATCTTACGCAGTCTTTTTTTCGCAACCCTGCGTCTTGGTCAGAACAGCTCCCCTGGGCAGAATACGCCCACAACTCGCTTCCTTCGTCTGCGACCGGGCTATCTCCTTTTCAGAGTAGCCTCGGGTACCAGCCTCCGCTGTTCTCATCTCAGTTCGCCGAGTCCAGCGTCCCCTCCGCTCAGGCTTTTGTCCAACGTTGCGAGCGCACCTGGAAGAGGGTCAGGTCTGCACTTTGCCGTTATAGGACGCAGACTGTGAGGGCTGCTAATAAGCGTAGAACTAAGAGTCCTAGATATTGTCGCGGTCAGAGAGTTTGGCTCTCCACTCAGAACCTTCCCCTTAAGACGGCTTCTCGCAAGTTGACCCCGCGGTTCATTGGTCCGTTCCGTATTTCTCGGGTCATTAATCCTGTCGCAGTTCGACTTCTTCTTCCGCGATACCTTCGTCGCGTCCACCCGGTCTTCCATGTCTCCTGTATCAAGCCCGTTCTTCGCGCCCCCGCTCGTCTTCCCCCCCCCCCCCCCCATCCTTGTCGAGGGCGCACCCATCTACAGGGTCCGTAGGATTTTGGACATGCGTCCTCGGGCCGTGGTCACCAGTACCTCGTAGATTGGGAGGGGTACGGTCCTGAGGAGAGGAGTTGGGTTCCCTCTCGGGACGTGCTGGACCGTGCGCTGATCGAGGATTTCCTCCGTTGCCGCCAGGTTTCCTCCTCGAGTGCGCCAGGAGGCGCTCGGTGAGTGGGGGGGTACTGTCATGTATTGTCATGTTGTGTCTTGTTTCTGTCCTTTCCTTTCACCCTGTCTCCCTCTGCTGGTCGTACTAGGTTACCGTTTCTGTCCCTCTTTCCCCAGCTGTTCCTTGTCTTCTCTGACTACCTCATTCACCCCTTTTCCCACCTGTTCCCTTTTTTCCCTCTGATTAGGTCCCTATATCTCTCTCTGTTTCTGCTCCTGTCTTTGTCGGATTCTTGTTTGTGTGTCTCATGCCTGAACCAGACTATCATCGTGTTTGCTGCAACCTTGTCCTGTCCTGTCGGAATCTACCTGTCCATCTGAGCCCACGTGTGTTCATCATTAAAGAAACTCTGTTTGTTAATTCGCTTTTGGGTCCTCATTCACGCACCTGACACTGAGTGCTCTAGAGCAGGTTTTCATCAAGAATCTCTCTGTACTTTGCTACGTTCATTTTTCCCTGGATCCTGACTAGTCTCCCAGTCTCTGCCACTGAGAAACATCCCACAGCATGATGCTGCCACCACCATGCTTCACCATAGAAATGGTATTGGCCAGGTGATGAGTGCTGCCTGGTTTTCTCCAGAAGTGACGGTTGGCATTCAGGCCAGAGAATCTTGTTTCTCATGACCTGAGAGTCCTTTAGGTGCCTTTTGGCAAACTCCAAGCGGATTGTCATGTGCCTTTTACTGAGGAGTGGCTTCTGACTGGCCACTCTACCATAAAGGTCTGATTGGTGGAGTGCTGCAGAGATGGTTGTCCTTCTAGAAGGTTCTCCCATCAGAGGAACACAGAGGAACTCTGGAGGGAGGAGAAATGATCCTCACTGCACATTTCAGTGTTGGTTCAAGTTGCTGAGAACCACACCTACCTTTGGTAATTTACCATGCTTTAGTAAACAGTTTTGCATATTCATAGGCTTGATCAAGTTGTCACTGATTTACTTTAAATTGATAATTTCATTATTTATATGCAATGTTGAAACCGAGGGGAGGGGACAAGAAGAAACATTAGGTAAACATACACTGCATGCATGTGTTGACTGATCATGTAAGAATGCACAAATAACTTGGCTGGCTAGTAAGCCGAGATTAAACACAACACAACTAGCTGCATTTCCTATGTTTTTAAATCAGATGTTAAAATGTCTTACCTCCAAACCAATCGGGCACGACTATTTTGTCCTGCTACGCCAATTGTCATTGGGTGAAATGAATGCATCAGTTACCATTTGTCCCTGAAAACACATTGAAATTAGCTGGCTAGCAAGTTCACCAATTCATGATTTAAAAAACTGTCGACATTGCTGATTTTATGTTTAGATCATTTAGTTGTTCATTCCTAAACAGCTGATAACTAGGACGAGAACGCCTGCTCGCATCTGACGAGCTAACTTTGCTTGGCTAGCGGAATGATACACAGCAGTGACTTAACATTTTAATTAAATATGAAAGTAATTTGCTGAACATAATTTGGTGAATAAATTAACATAATACTTACAAAGTTATTCATTATTCCTCAGGAATATTTTCTCCCAAAAGTGTCTTCAGTCTGCCATTGGTACAGAAGTTTTGGGAATTTTCGCTGTGTCGCAAGGTGTCATGGGATAGCTTCCCCATCAAAGGGAACGGAAAAGTATGCTGTTGTGACCGATGTGAAATGGCTAGCTAGTTAGCGGTGGTGCGCGCTAATAGCTTTTCGATCGGTGACGTCACTCGCTCTGAGACCTTGAAGTAGTGGTTCCCCTTGCTCTGCAAGGGCCGCGGCTTTTGTGGAGTGATGGGTAACGATGCTTTGTGGGTGTCAGTTGTTGATGTGTGCAGAGGGTCCCTGGTTCCAGCCCAGGTTGGGGTGAGGAGAGGGACGGAAGTTCTACTGTTACATTGATGCTGTTGACCCGGATCACTGGTTGCTGCGGAAAAGGAGGAGGTCAAAAGGGGGGTGAATGTGACCGATGTGAAATGGCTAGCTTGTTAGCGGTGGTGCTCGCTAATATCGTTTCGATCGGCGACGTCACTCGCTCTGAGACCTTGAAGTAGTGGTTCCCCTTGCTCTGCATGGGCCACGGCTTTTGTGGAGTGATGGGTAACGATGCTTCGTGGGTGTCAGTTGTTGATGTGTGCAGAGGGTCCCTGGTTCAAGCCCAGGTTGGGGCGAATAGAGTGACGGAAGCTTTACTGTTACACTGCCATGCGTGCTTTGTTTTCCAGCTCTCCCAAGTACGCTTAATGAACTTCCGGTAAGCTTAGTACATACTTGCCTTTTCGCGTTCCTATGTTTGGAATAGCACTTGAAAAGTGACAGTTGACTTCTGTACCCCCTTTGTATGCATTTTAGAACACAGCCCTCCCACAGGTGGTGAGGGTAGGCAACAACACATTCGCCACACTGACCCTCAACACGTGGGCCCCTCAGGGGTACGTCCTTAGTCCCGTCCTGTACTCCCTGTTCACCCACAACTGCGTGACTGGACACGACTCCCAACTCCCTCATTGTGCTTGCCCACAACACGACAGTGTTAGGCCTGATCACCGATGACAGTCAGATAGCCTACAAGGAGAAGTTCAGAGACCTGGCAGTGTGGTGCCAGGACAACAACCTCTCCCTTAACGTCAAGGAGTTGATCGCGGACTACATGAAATTGGGGGCCAAGCACGCCCCCATTCAAATCAACGTGGCTGTAATGGAGTGGGTCGAGAGCGTCACGTTCCTCAGTGTCCATATGACTAAGGACCTATCATGGTTCGAACACACCAACACAGGAGGCTGAAAAGATTTGGCATGGGCCCTCAGATTCTCTCAAAGTTCAACAGCTGCACCATTGAGAGCATCTTGACTGGCTTCATCAGCACTTGCCATCCAAAATCTCAATCACAGGCGGTGTCAAAGACTTTTCACACATACTGCTGCTACTGTGGTTATTATCTATCCTGATTGCCTAGTCACTTTTACCCCTACCTACAGTGCCTTGCGAAAGTATTCGGCCCCTTGAACTTTGCGACCTTTTGCCACATTTCAGGCTTCAAACATAAATATATAAAACTGTTTTTTTTGTGAAGAATCAACAACAAGTGGGACACAATCATGAAGTGGAACGACATTTATTGGATATTTCAAACTTTTTTAACATTTCAAAAACTGAAAAATTGGGCGTGCAAAATTATTCAGCCCCTTTACTTTCAGTGCAGCAAACTCTCTCAAGAAGTTCAATGAGGATCTCTGAATGATCCAATGTTGACCTAAATGACTAATGATGATAAATACAATCCACCTGTGTGTAATCAAGTCTCCGTATAAATGCACCTGCACTGTGGTAGTCTCAGAGGTCCGTTAAAAGCGCAGAGAGCATCATGAAGAACAAGGAACACACCAGGCAGGTCCGAGATACTGTTGTGAAGAAGTTTAAAGCCGGATTTGGATACAAAAAGATTTCCCAAGCTTTAAACATCCCAAGGGGCACTGTGCAAGCAATAATATTGAAATGGAAGGAGTATCAGACCACTGCAAATCTACCAATACCTGGCCGTCCCTCTAAACTTTCAGCTCATACAAGGAGAAGACTGATCAGAGATGCAGCCAAGAGGCCCATGATCACTCTGGATGAACTGCAGAGATCTACAGCTGAGGTGGGAGACTCTGTCCATATGACAACAATCAGTCGTATATTGCACAAATCTGGCCTTTATGGAAGAGTGGCAAGAAGAAAGCCATTTCTTAAAGATATCCATAAAAAGTGTTGTTTAAAGTTTGCCACAAGCCACCTGGGAGACACACCAAACATGTGGAAGAAGGTGCTCTGGTAGATGAAAACAAAATTTAACTTTTTGGCAACAATGCAAAATGTTATGTTTGGCGTAAAAGCAACACAGCTGAACACACCATCCCCACCATCAAACATGGTGGTGGCAGCATCATGGTTTGGGCCTGCTTTTCTTCAGCAGGGACAGGGAAGATGGTTAAAATTGATGGGAAGATGGATGGAGCCAAATACAGGACCATTCTGGAAGAAAACCTGATGGAGTCTGCAAAAGACCTGAGACTGGGACGGAGATTTGTCTTCCAACAAGACAATGATCCAAAACATAAAGCAAAATCTACAATGGAATGGTTCAAAAATAAACATATCCAGGTGTTAGAATGGCCAAGTCAAAGTCCAGACCTGAATCCAATCGAGAATCTGTGGAAAGAACTGAAAACTGCTGTTCACATCCAACCTCACTGAGCTCGAGCTGTTTTGCAAGGAGGAATGGGAAAAAAAATTCAGTCTCTCGATGTGCAAAACTGATAGAGACATACCCCAAGCGACTTACAGCTGTAATCGCAGCAAAAGGTGGCGCTACAAATTATTAACTTAAAAGGTGGCGCTACAAATTATTAATTATTAACTTATCAACTTTGTTGATTCTTCACAAAAAAATACAGTTTTATATCTTTATGTTTGAAGCCTGAAATGTGGCAAAAGGTCGCAAAGTTCAAGGGGGCCGAATACTTTCGCAAGGCACTGTACATGTACATAGTACCTCAATTACCTCAACTGCCTCATACCCCTGCACATTGACTCGGTACCAATACTGCTTGTATATAGCCTCGTTATTATTATTTTCTTGTGTTACTAATTTTTTTTTTTAAGAAATAGTATTTATTTATTTTCTCATATTTTCTCACTTTTTAACTCTGCATTGTTGAGAAAGTAAGCATTTCATGGTAAAGTCTGTTGTATTCGGCGTATGTGACATTTTTTATTTTATTGATTTGAGTTTTTCCTCGCCACTGTGCTTCTACATCTGCATGGCTTGGTCTTTGGGGCTTTAGGCTGGTAAAGTATTAGCACTCTGAGACAACAGCTGATGTAAAAAAAAAATAGATTTAGAAAATACACTTGATTGAAATGTCATGTAAACATATTTAAAGATGTTTCATTTTGTGTCCTTTTACACACACACACACTGGTGATCCACTGTCTGTTTCCTAAAGAGCACACACACCACGGTAGTCCATCAATACTGCCAGCCAACCCAGGGGAAGCCCTTCTTGAGTACTGCCTTGATCCTCTGTTTCCTAAAGAGCACACACACCACAGTAGTCCAGAAATACTGCCAGCCAACCCAGGGGAAGCCCTTATTGAGTACTGCCTTGATCCTCTGTTTCCTAAAGAGCACACACACCACAGTAGTCCAGAAATACTGCCAGCCAACCCAGGGAAGCCCTTCTTGAGTACTGCCTTGATCCTCTGTTTCCTAAAGAGCACACACACCACAGTAGTCCATAAATACTGCCAGCCAACCCAGGGGAAGCCCTTTTTGAGTACTGCCTTGATCCCCTGTTTCCTAAAACACTTCAAATGTTGTCTATAAATAGGCCAAACAACCGCCAGGGGAAGCCCTACATGCTGAATCAAAGACAGACAGTCAGGGTGGAGAGGATAATTGTGGTTATTTAACCTTTTGTTTTGGCAATGTTTTAGGCTCCTCCAATTTCCCTATGCTTTCTGCTCCTCCGATTCCCCTCTAGGATCTCTTTCAGGCTCCTCCGATTCCCCTCTAGGATCTCTTTCAGGCACCTCCTATTCCCCTCTAGGATCTCTTTCAGGCTCCTCCGATTCCCCTCTAGGATCTCTTTCAGGCTCCTCTGATTCCCCTCTAGGATCTCTTTCAGGCTCCTCCGATTCCCCTCTAGGATCTCTTTCAGGCTCCTCCGATTCCCCTCTAGGATCTCTTTCAGGCTCCTCCGATTCCCCTCTAGGATCTCTTTCAGGCTCCTCCGATTCCCCTCTAGGATCTCTTTCAGGCTCCTCCGATTCCCCTCTAGGATCTCTTTCAGGCTCCTCCGATTCCCTCTAGGATCTCTATCAGGCTCCTCTGATTCCCGTCTAGGATCTCTTTCAGGCTCCTCCGATTCCCCTCTAGGCTCTCTTTCAGGCTCCTCCGATTCCCCTCTAGGATCACTTTCAGGCTCCTCCGATTCCCCTCTAGGATCTCTTTCAGGCTCCTCCGATTCCCCTCTGGGATCTCTTTCAGGCTCCTCCGATTCCCCTCTGGGATCTCTTTCAGGCTCCTCCGATTCCCCTCTAGGATCTCTTTCAGGCTCTTCCGATTCCCCTCTAGGATCTCTTTCAGGCTCCTCCGATTCCCCTCTAGGATCTCTTTCAGGCACCTCCAATAAACTTTGATGTGGCAGGCAAAAGAAAAGCCCCTTGCGTTGCCTCTTCTAGCCTTGGCGTTTAGTGCCCTCTATTGAAGAAGAGTTAAACTACATCAATCAAATCAGTCAAATGTATTTATAAAGCCCTTTTTACATCAGCAGATGTCACAAAGTGCTTATACAGAAACCCAGCCTAAAACCCCAAACAGCAAGCAATGCAAAAGTAGAAGCAAGGTGGCAAGGACAAACTCCCTTGACAGGCAGCAACCTAGAAAGAAACCTAGAGAGGAACCAGGCTCTGAGGGGGACCATTCCTCTTCTGGCTGTGCCGGGTGGAGATAGCACATGGCCATTAATGCCACATTATTCTTCAAGATGTTCAAACGTTCGTAGATGACCAGCAGGGTCAAATAATAATCACAGTTGTTCTAGAGGGTGCAACAGGTCAGCACCTCATGAGTAAATACCAGTTGGCTTTTCATAGCCGAGCATTCAGAGGTCGAGACAGCAGCTAAAGTAGAGAGAGAGAGACAGGGAGAGTTGAAAAGAGCAGGTCCGGGACATTCCGGTTGGAGCCAGTTTGCGCTGTTCTGTGAAGGGAGTAGTACACAGCGTTGTATGAGATCTTCATTTTCTTGGCAATTTCTTGCATGGAATAGCCTTTCTTCTTCAAAGCAGCCACCCTTTGCCTTGATGACAGTTTTGCACGCTCCCAGAATGATGCAGAAAAGCTATTCCATGCTTTTGTCACTTCTAGATTAGACTACTGCAATGCTATACTCTCTGGCTACCCTGATAAAGCACTAAATTATACCATTAGTGCGAAATACGGCTGCTAGAATCTTGACTAGAACCAAAAGATGTATCATATTACTCCAGCGCTGGCCTCTCTACACTGGTTTCCTGTTAAGGCTAGGGGGGATTAAGGTTTTACTGCTAACCTACAAAGCAGTACATGGACTTGCTAACTATCTCTCAGATTTGGTCCTGCCGTGCATACCTACACGTACGCTACGGTCACAAGACGCAGGCCTCTCGATTGTCCCTAGATCTTCTAAGCAAACAGCTGGAGGCAGTGCTTTCTCCTATAGAGCTCAATTATTATGGAATGTTCTGCTTATCCATGTGAGAGACTTAGACTCGGTCTTGACCTTTTAAGGCTTTACTGAAAACTCATCTCATCTCTTCAGATGAGTCCTAAGATTTGAGTGTAGGCTGGCCCAGGGCTGCGAAGGTGAACGGCAAGGCACTCAAATGACAAACCACTTGCTGTCTTGCCTGGCTGGCTCCCCTTTCTCCACTGTGATTCTCTGCCTCTGACCCTATTACTGGGGTTGAGTCACTAGCTTACTAGTGCTCTTCCTGCCGTCCCTAGAAGGGGTGCGTCACGTTGTGCCAGTCTATTTTCCTCTATACTCGACTTGACTGGGTTAAGTCACTGACGTGATCTTCCTGCCGTCCCTAGAAGGGTGCGTCACGTTGTGGCAGTCTATTTTCCTCTATACTCGACTTGACTGGGTTAAGTCACTGACGTGATCTTCCTGTCTGGTTTTGCGCCTCCTCGGGCTCGTGCAGTGGAGATCTTTGTGGACTATACTCAGCCTTGTCTCAGGGTAGTAAGTTGGTGGTATGTTGAAATCCCTCTAGTGGTGTGGAGGTTGTGTTTTGGCAAAGTTGGTGGGGTTATATCCTGCCTGGTTGGCCCTGTCCCTCGTCTCAGCCTCCAGTAACTATGCTGTAATAGTCTATGTGCCGGGGGCTGGGGTCAGTCTGTTATAACTGGTATCATTCTCCTGTCTTATCTGGTGTCCTGTGTGAATTCTAATTCTCTCTTTCTCTCCCTCCCGAAGGACCTGAGCCCTAGGACCATGCCTCAGTCAGAAGTTTACATACACTTAGGTTGGAGTCATTAAACCTTGTTTTTCAATCACTCCACAAATGTCTTGTTAACAAACTATAATTTTGGCAAGTTGGGTAGGACATCTACTTTGTGCGTGACACAAGTCATTTTTCCAACAATTGTTTACAGACAGATTATTTCAGTTATAATTCACTGTATCACAATTCCAGTGGGTCAGAAGTTTCCATACACAAATTTGACTGTGCCTTTAAACAGCTTGGACATTTCCAGAAAATCATGTATTGGTTTTAGGAGCTTCTGATAGGCTAATTGACATCATTTGAGTCAATTGCAGGTGTACCTGTGGATGTATTTCAAGGCCTACCTTCAAACTCAGTGCCTCTTCGCTTGACATCATGGGGAAATCAAAAAGAAATCATCCAAGACCTCATAAAAACAATTGTAGACCTCCACAAGTCTGGTTCATCCTTGGGAGCAATTTCCAAATGCCTGAAGGCACCATGTTCATCTGCACAAACAATAGTATGCAAGTATGAACACCATGGGACCACGCAGCCATCATACCGCTCAGGAAGGAGATGTGTTCTGTCTCCTAGAGACAAATGTACTTTGGTGCTAAAAGTGCAAATCAATCCCAGAACAACAGCAAAGGACCTTGTGAAGATGCTGGAGGAAACAGGTGCAAAAGTATCTATATCCACAGTAAAACTAGTCCTATATCGACATAACCTGAAAGGCCCCTCAGCAAGGAAGAAGCCACTGCTCCAAAACCGCCATTGCAACTACAGTCGTGGCCAAAAGTTTTGAGAATGACACAAATATTAATTTCCACAAAGTTTGCTGCTTCAGTGTCTTTAGATTTTTTTGTCAGATGATACTATGGAATACTGAAGTATAATTACAAGCATTTCATAAGTGTCAAAGGATTTTTTGACAATGACATGAAGTCAATATTTGCAGTGTTGACCCTTCTTTATCAAGACCTCTGCAATCTGCCCTGGCATGCTGTCAATTAACTTCTGGGCCACATCCTGACTGATGGCAGCCCATTCTTGCATAATTAATGATTAGAGTTTGTCAGAATTTGTGGGTTTTTGTTTGTCCACCTGCCTCTTGAGGATTGACCACAAGTTCTCAATGGGATTAAGGTCTGGGGAGTTTCCTGGCCATGGACCCAAAATATCGATGTTTTGTTCCCCGAGCCACTGAGTTATCACTTTTGCCTTATGGCAAGGTGCTCCATCATGCTGGAAAAGGCATTGTTCTTCACCAAACTGTTCCTGGATGGTTGAGAGAAGTTGCTCTCAGAGGATGTGTTGGTACCATTCTTTATTCATGCCTGTGTTCGTAGGCAAAATTGTTAGTGAGCCCGCTCCTGTGACTGAGAAGCAACCCCACACATGATTGGTCTCAGGATACTTTACTGTTGGCATGACGACAGGTACAGTGTGGGTCTGTTAGCGTTGCGCTTTCTGCCTTCGACCTTTTATGCCACATTTCAGGCTTCAAACATAAAGATATAAAACTGTATTTTTTTGTGAAGAATCAACAACAAGTGGGACACAATCATGAAGTGGAACGACATTTATTGGATATTTCAAACTTTTTTAACAAATCAAAAACTGAAAAATTGGGCGTGCAAAATTATTCAGCCCCTTTACTTTCAGTGCAGCAAACTCTCTCCAGAAGTTCAGTGAGGATCTCTGAATGATCCAATGTTGACCTAAATGACTAATGATGATAAATACAATCCACCTGTGTGTAATCAAGTCTCCGTATAAATGCACCTGCACTGTGATAGTCTCAGAGGTCCGTTAAAAGCGCAGAGAGCATCATGAAGAACAAGGAACACACCAGGCAGGTCCGAGATACTGTTGTGAAGAAGTTTAAAGCCGGATTTGGATACAAAAAGATTTCCCAAGCTTTAAACATCCCAAGGAGCACTGTGCAAGCGATAATATTAAAATGGAAGGAGTATCAGACCACTGCAAATCTACCAAGACCTGGCCGTCCCTCTAAACTTTCAGCTCATACAAGGAGAAGACTGATCAGAGATGCAGCCAAGAGGCCCATGATCACTCTGGATGAACTGCAGAGATCTACAGCTGAGGTGGGAGACTCTGTCCATAGGACAACAATCAGTCGTATATTGCACAAATCTGGCCTTTATGGAAGAGTGGCAAGAAGAAAGCCATTTCTTAAAGATATCCATAAAAAGTGTAGTTTAAAGTTTGCCACAAGCCACCTGGGAGACACACCAAACATGTGAAGAAGGTGCTCTGGTCAGATGAAACCAAAATTGAACTTTTTGGCAACAATGCAAAACGTTATGTTTGGCGTAAAAGCAACACAGCTGAACACACCATCCCCACTGTCAAACATGGTGGTGGCAGCATCATGGTTTGGGCGTGCTTTTCTTCAGCAGGGACAGGGAAGATGGTTAAAATTGATGGGAAGATGGATGGAGCCAAATACAGGACCATTCTGGAAGAAAACCTGATGGAGTCTGCAAAAGACCTGAGACTGGGACGGAGATTTGTCTTCCAACAAGACAATGATCCAAAACATAAAGCAAAATCTACAATGGAATGGTTCAAAAATAAACATATCCAGGTGTTAGAATGGCCAAGTCAAAGTCCAGACCTGAATCCAATCGAGAATCTGTGGAAAGAACTGAAAACTGCTGTTCACATCCAACCTCACTGAGCTCGAGCTGTTTTGCAAGGAGGAATGGGAAAAAAAATCAGTCTCTCGATGTGCAAAACTGATAGAGACATACCCCAAGCGACTTACAGCTGTAATCGCAGCAAAAGGTGGCGCTACAAATTATTAACTTAAGGGGGCTGAATAATTTTGCACGCCCAATTTTTCAGTTTTTGATTTGTTAAAAAAGTTTGAAATATCCAATAAATGTCGTTCCACTTCATGATTGTGTCCCACTTGTTGTTGATTCTTCACAAAAAAATACAGTTTTATATCTTTATGTTTGAAGCCTGAAATGTGGCAAAAGGTCGCAAAGTTCAAGGGAGCCGAATACTTTCGCAAGGCACTGTAGCTCTCACCTTGTCTTCTCCAGACAAGTTTTTTTCTGCATGCCCCAAACAATCGGAAAGGGGATTCATCAGAGCAAATGACTTTACCCCAGTCCTCAGCAGTCCAATCCCTGTACCTTTTGCAGAATATCAGTCTGTCCCTGATGTTTTTCCTGGAGAGAAGTGGCTTCTTTGCTGCCCTTCTTGACACCAGGCCAGCCTCCAAAAGTCTTCACCTCACTGTGTGTGCAGATGCACTCACACCTGCCTGCTACTATTCCTGAGCAAGCTATGTACTGGTGGTGCCCAGATCCCGCAGCTCAATCAACTTTAGGAGACAGTCCTGGCGCTTGCTGGACTTTCTTGGGAGCCCTGAAGCCTTCTTCACAACAATTGAACTGCTCTCCTTGAAGTTCTTGATGATCCTATAAATGGTTGATTTAGGTGCAATCTTACTGGCAGCAATCTCCTTGCCTGTGAAGCCCTTTTTGTGCAAAGCAATGATGACGGCACGTGTTTCCTTGCAGGTAACCATGGTTGACAGAGGATGAACAACGATTCCAAGCACCACCCTCCTTTTGAAGCTTCCAGTCTGTTATTCAAACTCAATCAGCATGACAGAGAGATCTCCAGCCTTGTCCTTGTCAACACTCACACCTGTGTTAATGAGAGAATCACTGACATGATGTCAGATGGTCCTTTTGTGGCAGGGCTGAAATGCAGTGGAAATGTTTTTTGGGGATTCAGTTAATCTGCTTGACAAAGAGGGACTTTGCAATTAATTGCAATTCATCTGAACACTCTTCATAACATTATGGAGTATATGCAAATTGCGATCATACAAACTGAGGCAGCAGACTTTGTGAAAATTAATATTTGTGTCATTCTCAAAACCTTTGGCCACGACTGTACACAAGGGGACAAAGATCATACTTTCTGGAGAAATGTCCTCTGGTCTGATGAAACAAGAATGGAACTGTTTGGCCATAATGACCATCGTTATGTTTGGAGGGGAAGGGGAGGCTTGCAAGCTGAAGAATGTGAGAAACTCCATAAAGACAGGTGTGCCAAGCCAGTAGCATCATCCCCCCAAGAAGACTCAAGGCTGTAATCGCTGCCAAAGGTGCTTCAACAAAGTACTGAGGAAAGGGTCTGAATACTTATGTAATGTGATATTTCTGTTCTTTTTTATGACATGAAATAAAATATTAAAAACTATTTTTACTTTGCCATTATGGGGTATTGTGTGTAGATTGATGAGGGAAAAAAATCAATGTAATACATATTGGAATAAGGCTTTAACTTAACAAAATTTGGAAAAAGTCAAGGGGTCTGAATACTTTCCTAAGGCACGGTATGTGTGTTGTGGTGCCCTATGACAGTGTTCTGACCATATAAATAGAATGACTAGAATGGTCCTGGAACCTCTGACCTTAGCAGTTTGACTGGTGAACTCATGGCTGCACGTACAATGGCAAAGCTGGAATTGTGCTGTAAAATGTCCATGGTCATTTAGAAAGTTTATACTAGGACTATTTGCTTCCTGTCTTATTTGGATGAACAAATACTGATTACATAAACTATCTTCTCACTGACGTTTCTGTCAAGATATCAGTTAACTCAGTCTCTGTCAGCCATTGAATAGCCTTGTGTTGTCAGACATCGCACCGTAAACAGCTGGGGGAAAGGCTAGAAATTGACATGCATATTTAGTCAGTGTCTGATTTTTACACACTAGTCATTCTCTCAAATCTACCAACATTACCTTGAAAAAAGCAGCAGCTTAAATGCAGAGGATGGCAGAACTACATTGAATTCAATAAAAGTAAGGCTAAGCAACAACAAACTTGCAACCAAACCCCAGTCTGAGAATTTGGGTGGCTTCATTTCTTCAGCCTCATCTCTCAGCTGTTTACAACAAAAAAAAACGAACTGCTTTGTCGGGGTGACCACTATTGTTGTTGGAATCCCAGATTGCTCCATTAATTAAAGAACAATATATTTTATGGTATGAAAAAGCTGTTTGCTGAGTAATAAATCCACAGTCACAAAGTCTATGTAGGCCTACATGTTTTTAATCAATGGTCAACATTTTACCATGAAAATCATATTTTATGCAACACAGGAAAATGGTAAGACTTTGATCTTCAATACTTTGGTCTTGTTTATTCAGCAACTTCTTTTCCCTGTAAGAAGAAATACATAATATAATGGATCAGTAATAATAATGAACATGATAAATATATGGATAGAATATAATGGATCAGTAATAATAATGAACATGATAAATATATGGATAGAATATAATGGATAAGTAATAACAATGAACATGATAAATATATGGATAGAATATAATGGATCAAGTGTTTAATGCTCAGTGCTCAGGTTGGAATTTCAATTTTGAACTACCAACTTGAATTTTTTGTGTTTTTTTTGTTGCCCTGAAATGTGTTTATTGAGTGAGTGTAAAAGGTCTGTATTGACCTCTGAGAAGACTGAATCATAGGTGGTGTTGATGTGGTCATATCTGAACATGAGTCAGGTACAGGTTTAGCAGCAGTTCTGTACCTTTCCAGAGTCACGGGTCTTGGCTCTGAGCTTGTTGACCTGAGTCTCAGCGATGTCAGCACGCTCCTCAGCCTCCTCCAGCTCATGCTGAACCTTCCTGAACTTAGACATGTGCTGGTTTGCTGCTTCCTCCTGGGTGAGGAAAAGAGAGGGAGAGCAGAACATCAGCATTTAAAGTTTGAAGCTTCAGGTAGCAAATAAAAATATTGCCAGATTTAGGATAGCAGTGTATACAGGAAGATATATGGTAAGGCAGCAGAAGGGAGAGGGAACAAACCGATGCCTCCAGCACTACAACTCGACCAATTCATATTCAACCCCTCTCCTTTAAGTTGGTAACACATTGGCATAGGGGGCACTCACAAATGAGAATAATTTCTTCAGCATTTACTTGCACTATCAATTGTCATTGTTGACTGGCGTGCTGTAGCAACACGTCAACTAAACCATATGCACATTACGTTTTGTAGAGAAAAAATACATTTTCTCTCAGAGTCTGTGACTCACCGATTCCTCAGCGTGCCTCTTGTAGGCCTTCACTTTCATCTGCAGCTTATCTACCAAGTCCTGAAGTCTGTTAACGTTCTTCTTATCCTCCTCAGTCTGTGAGAGAAGAGCAAAGAATCAATGTCACGAGAGTTTTATACACAAACCTGTCTGTGTTAGTGTCAAGTGTGTGAAGAAGGCACTTTATCTCTTACCTGGTAAGTGAGCTCCTTGACTCTGCGCTCATACTTGCGGACTCCCTTGACTGCATCTACACCTCTTCTCTGCTCGGCCTCCACCTCAGTCTCAAGCTCACGCACCTTTGTGGAAGAAATAAACGTAGGAGTTTGTTAGAGGTCGTGAAATCAGACTTAATTAACAAAATTTTTTAAAACAGAGGTATAGTCTTCTACCCAGTCAAGGAGGCACAATTGTAATCTGTTCCTATGTACTCTGTAATAATAACAACAACTTTTCATTATCTAGGTCAGTGATTCTCAAAGTGGAATTTACATTTCAATTTGTTTATGAATATTTATAGCAAGAACAGATTAAACAGCCAGGGATCTTTGGAAAATGTTTAGAGGGTGCAATACAGTACAATGTAATATTATTCATCCACAATTTATGTTATTAACTCTTAGATCAAACAACGGGTCTGGGAGGCTCACAACTCAATTCTTCTTGTTTTAGTAACATTACGATCCATGTTGTCTTGAGTTTAGTGGTGTATGGTGCAGTACCAGTATGGCAACTAGAGGCCGCCACTCGCATGTTTTAATGTTGTGACATTGCTTCTATTATGGGGCTCGCGCTCTGGCAGTTGAGAGTAGTTTGCCATTTGAGTCAACAGCAAGACAGAAGCACCGACATGAATACATTTTAAACTCTTTATTTTGAAAGTAAGCGAGTGTAAAATCACCATATTCAAGACGGTAATGTTTCTGGAGCATGTACATATATTTGTACAGATGTTATTTTGTGTTTTTAGGTTTTATGAACTTATTCATGTCCGCTAGCCTACAAGCTAATTCAGCCATTAGCCTGCTAGCTGGTAGCCCCGCATAGCAACGCTAGCTTCCCTAGCAACGGCCATGAATGAGACGTTACAATAGAGAGAGAAATTATTACTATGACAGTAATTCGATGAATGTAAATTATATTGTGTGTTGATATTTATTGTGAATTATTATTATGAATGAAATGGCAGATTAGAAGAAGTCTGCTGTGACAACAGTTTAAGCCTGAACGATGCAACTAGATTAATACATTTGAATTTATTTAAAGGTCTTGGATCCACTCCACTAAATATGTGTCAAATAATATAATTTGTTTTGTTATGATCAGAAATTCACTGTAATTGAAGCTTTAAAACTGCAACATTTTCTCTTTGTCCAAAGGCAAAATGTGTAGAATGACAGTAAATGACCTTTAAAACGGCAACATTTTCTCTCTGATGCAAAGAGGGGGGACCGAAAAATGTTATTTCCCAGGGCCCGAGACTTGGTTAGTCCAGTCATGCACGGAAGAAGTCATAGGAAATCTGCATGGATGCTATTTTTATCACACTTTAAAGTGGGAGTTGTGTTCTGTTATTATTAGGGAGGTCCCTGATGAATTCACTACCACAAAAGGGGTGGTCCCCGATGCAAAGAAATTGGGAACCTCTGATCTAGGTGAGTTTTGCGACAACAAGTCATTAAACAATGCTCCTGTGTATTTTTATATGATCAAATACATTTCCAGCAATCAGTCTTTCAATCCACCCTAATCCACCCTGCTGGTAACTCACCCTGGACTCAGTTTCTGGAGCTGCTTCTTGCCTCCCTTCATGGCAGATTTCAGCCTCATCAGGCGTGCTGCAGGTCCTTGACTGTGACCTCCAGGTTCTTCTTCATCCTCTCCAGGTGAGAGCTGGTGTCCTGCTCTTCTTCAGCTCCTCAGCCATCATGGCCGCTGGAATAATAGTTTGTTTATTTATGCACCAATCATAATGTCCCTCTCAGATCTTGTTGTCTTAACCAGCCCAGCTACCATTGTCACACGGGGACTAATCAAGTTGATGTAATTCAAGGACTCATCAGGATGCCTTCTGGCCTTCTCCTCTGCATCCTGGCCTCCTGGACGATGTGTCTACTGCACCTGCACATCAGTCTCAGCTCTGTCACTGCTCAGTCCACACCTCACAGTCCCCAGCAACAAATGCACTCAACAAGCAACACTCACAGACTCCACTCACTCCAAATCAACCACATCAAACACTAAATCTAGAATAGCATTACTAACCGCAATCAGATCCAATCACGCGCACACCACTCTCTCACCGCTCACCTCCACAGCAATCTCACCCTCACCCCACATCAGCCACCACCTCACAGCTGCCCACTCCATCATCTCATCTCAACCACATCAACATGCACATCACTCACACAACTCAAGCCAAGAAGAAAACAATCAGCACAGCATCACAACGAACAGAATTCTGCGTAAGCAAGATGATGACTTCAAGAACTTGCAAGTCTCAAGACTGAATTATGAAAATCTAAGGCAAGCACTGTCAAATTCCAGGTGTGTTTAAATTGTATGCTTGGTGAGTTCATTAGAAATGGCATTTAACAATACCTGGAGTGCAGTAGTCCAACACGCTCGCTGGCGTCTACCAGCTCAGTCTCTGCCACTTTGCGGCCTCTCTCTGTCTGCTCCAGAGCAACTCTCAGCTCCTCGATTTCAGCCACCATCAGGCCGTTTCTGCGCTCCACCATGGCTGCCTGCTCCTTCATGTCTTCTGCGACACGGACAGCGTCATCAAGGTGCAATTGGGCATCCTGGGGTTCACAATGACATACGTTCATTAGGACTTGTGGAAGTAGAGGTGATAGGATCGATGAGGATCGATAGGATCGATCAGTGGTAAGAATTTCCCCAGAATCGCTACTTTAGTACATAAACCACTCTATTCAAATCCTCTGTTCTATTATTTTCTACAGATTCACAAACAAATCCCTCTCCATGTTCAGGTGTTTGAACCTGATGTCCCATTCCCTTTACCTTGAGCTGTCCCTGGACATTCCTCAGCTGTTTCTGGGCCTCAGCGGCCTGCCTGTTGGAGTGGCTCAGCTGGATCTCCATCTCGTTCAGGTCTCCCTCCATCTTCTTCTTCACCCTCAGGGCGTCATTCCTGCTCCTGACCTCAGAGTCCAGGGTGCTCTGCATGGAGTCAACCACCTCTGGCTGTTCCTCTTGATCTGCTCCATCTCCTCGTCCTTCTCAGCAATCTTCCTGTCCACCTCACCCTTGATCTGGTTCAGCTCCAGCTGCACACGCAGAATCTTGGATTCCTCGTGCTCCAGTGTTCCCTGGACAAACAGAAGCAGTCATGTGAATTGTGTTAAATACATTTGTATGTATGTAACACAAGGATGTAAATATATATATATGACTACAATAAACTCCAATACAGGGATCATTGTTGGCTGGTGTTGGCTAGTGTAACACTGCTTTCCCCATCAAACAGCTGTCGTTTGTACCTCAGCCTCCTCCAGAGCGGTCTGGATCTCAGACTTCTCTGTCTCCACGGTCTTCTTGGCCTTCTCCAGCTCATGGATGCTCTTGCCAGTCTCTCCGATCTGCTCAGTCAGGTCAGAGATCTCCTCTGCACACACACACACAAGAAGTTTAGACTTGGGGGATTTTAAGTGGATATGTCAATGTACTAAAGTTGATTTTGAATCATAATAACAGTGAATTAATTAACAGCAATTCATCTTGCTAATTAAACATAAGCCAAATAGATTTGCTGTCAAATGCTCACGTTGCAGGTTCTTGTTTTCTCTCTTCAGAGTCTCCAGATGATCCAGAGCCTCCTCGTAGGAGTTCTTCATCTTGAAGAGTTCAGTGCTCATAGAGCGAGCCTCCTTCTGAGCTCCTTCCAGCTCAGCCTGGCCCTCCTCATACTTCTGCTTCCACTCTGCCAGAACCTAGGAGAATCCATGGGATTTTCATCAGAAGTCATTGATGAAGAGTTTTGAATTATAAATATGCTACAATTATACTACAATGAATCATATAGCAGACAGTAAATATCAGTCTATGGTGAGGTTTATTCATTTTCACCTTGTCAAAGTTTCTCTGCTTGTCGAGGTTGGCGGCCAATGCGTTGGCTCTCTCAACATCAATCATGAGGTCCTCCACCTCTCCCTGCAGCCTCTGCTTGGTCTTCTCCAGGGAGGCGCACTTGGAGTTGGTCGCCTCAATGGTCTCCTCAGCATCCTGCAGACGCTGGGCCAGCTTCTTCCTATAGGACAACAGAGGTCGGTTTTATGGTGTGAAAGATATGTTACAATAAATATTGATGTAATATTATCTCAGAGCCCCCTACCACCCTCACCATCCACACCATATCTGAGTTTTTCTGTTGCGTGCGACTCACTTGGCCTCCTCCAGCTCCTCTGTGCGCTGGATAGCATCAGTTTCATACTTAGTCCTCCACTGAGCCACCTCACTGTTGGCCTTGGACATGCCGCGTTGCAGCTCTGCCTTGGCCTCCTGCTCCTCCTCAAACTGCTCCCTCAGGAGGTCACAGTCATGGCGGGCAGACTGAACACCGTGGGCCAGTGCGTTTTTAGCCTGTGAGAGAGAAAGACAAGGAGAGATGAGTGAGATAGTCAAACAAATTATGTGGACTTGTTTACGTGAAGCTGTGCAGTCTGTTGCTAACGTTACTTTGCTACCTGCCAAAATTACGGTTTTTACTTTTTAATTACCGTTTTGTATTTACATTTTTTTCCCTCATTCAACTTTTTCACCCCTGGCGCTTTATCTGGACATGGTTCTACACGACCTCCACCAGCCGAAGCTATGTAGTAACATTAACATTGTGCCTTCTAATTGCAGTCGCTGTATTCATAATAAACAGGAGAACGATCGCCTTATGGTGAGGATAGCCGTGCTGCAAGCCCAGTAGGAAAGGGTGAAACAGCGTCTGTGCCACCAATAAGTACAGATAGTAGTATTAATCCCCTCGCACGGTCCCCGCAGCCGGACAATTTCTCATGGCTTCTGGAAGGAAATGCTGTAGGAACGCTCAACCGGTGTCGCTCATTCAGCCGACAGAAACTTTCAACCGGTTTTCCCCATTAAGCAGCGAGTCGGAGTCAGAGGCCGAGCCTTCTCTGGTCTCTCCTCCACCCGTTACGGGGTCTGAGACGCCAAAGCCTCCCACCATTAGCTCTGACAAATTGAAAACACTAGTAATTGGCGACTCCATTACCCGCAGTATTAGACTTAAAAATAATCATCCAGCGATCATACACTGTTTACCAGGGGGCAGGGCTACCGACGTTAAGGCTAATCTGAAGATGTTGCTGGCTAAGGCTAAAACTGGCGAGTGTAGAGAGTATAGGGATATTGTTATCCACGTCAGCACCAACGATGTTAGGATGAAACAATCAGAGGTCACCAAGCGCAACATAGCTTCAGTGTGTAAATCAGCTAGAAAGATGTATCGGCATCGAGTAATTGTCTCTGGCCCCCTCCCAGTTAGATCCTGCTCTAGCGAGTGATGAGCTCTACAGCAGAGTCTCACAACTCAATCACTGGTTGAAAACTGTTCTCTGCCCCTCCCAAAAGATAGAATTTGTAGATAATTGGCCCTCTTTCTGGGACTCGCCCACAAGCAGGATCATCCTAGCTGGAGGGGTGCTCTCATCTTATCTATGTAAGTAGACAGGGCTCTAGCTCCACAATGAGATAGGGCGCAGGCCAGGCAGCAGTCTGTTAGCCAGCCTGTCAGCTTAGTAGAGTCTGCCACTAGCACAGTCAGTGTAGTCAGATCAGCTATCCCCATTGAGACCTTGTCTGTGCCTCAATCTGGGTTGGGCAAAACTAAACATGGCGGTGGAGAGACAGTAGGAGTCTCTGAGCGTTGAGAGACAGTAGAAGTCTCTGAGGGTGGAAAGACAGTAGGAGTCTCTGAGGGTGGAGAGACAGTAGGAGTCTCTGAGGGTGGAGAGACAGTAGGAGTCTCTGAGGGTGGAGAGACAGTAGGAGTCTGAGGGTGGTGTAGTCACCGTCTATGTAAAGATATGGCTCTAAACTCTCCATCTTGGGTCCCTTACCTTGACCTCCTCCTCAATCGCCCTCTTCAGCTCCTCCACCTGCTGGGTGAAGGCCTGTTTTCCTCTGGTCAGCTGAGACACCAGGGCTTCCTTCTCCTCCAGCTGGCGGCCAAACTCACCTGCAGGGACAGAGTAACATCTTGTTAATAGGGTCTCTGTCCTCTAAGATTGAAAATGGATTCTGAGGTATCATAGGGCAATGTTAGGTGGTGAATAGTACAGTATAAACTATGTGGATATAGCCCCTAATACATGTTGTGTTCTACTGAAGGAAAGCATTGGCTTGTTGTATATTGTTGAAGGTACCATTTTCTGTCAGGAGTCTGGCTCTCTGTCCGCTGATGTCGTTGACTTGGCGAACATTCTCATCATTCTTAGTCTTGAGCTCACTCAGCTGGTCCTCAAGAGTACGGCACATCTTCTCCAGATTGCCCTGTTAGTGAAACATGTACCATCATTACCTTATATATGTGACTCCTGTCAACTTCAGTTCACTTGAATGGTGATGTAGTTGACCCTCCTCAACACTGCTTGACCAAAACATCACTCCTCACCTTAGCCTTGGCGACGGCCTCCATGTTGCTAGAGAGGTCATCAATCTCCATCTTGTATTCGCTCTTCTCCTTCTCCAGCTTCTGCTTGACGCGCTGCAGGTTGTCGATCTGCTCCCCGAGCTCAGCCACACTGTCGGCCTGCTTCTTGCGCAGAGCGGCGGCTGTGGCCTCATGCTGCAGAGTGGACTCTTCGAGATCACGACGCAGCTTCTGGAACTCAGCCTCACGCTTCTTGTTCATCTCAATCTGAGCAGCAGTGGCGCCTCCGGCCTCCTCCAGCCTCTCGCTGATCTCCTCAAGTTCCCTGGAGAGATCGGCCCTCTGCTTCTCAACCTTAGCCCTGGCAGCACGCTCAGCCTCAATTTCCTCCTCCAGCTCCTCAATACGGGCCTAGAACAGGGGCAGGAGCAGGGGGATGAACACTACAATACAGTTGAAACAATTGAAACTCACAAAATAATAATAGTATTATATTTTGCATAAATGTGTTTAATAAAAAGCCAGTTACAATAATATGTTCGGTAGACATATTGTCCCATGCAGGAGCCAAACCCTCAAAGGTAAGAAGTTAGACAGAGGACTCTAGATGGATAGAAGCCATTTTATAAATGTATTTATTATTATTTATTACATTTTACCCCGTTTTCTCCCCAATTTCGTGGTATCCAATTGTTTAGTATCTTATCTCATCGCTACAACTCCCGTACGGGCTCGGGAGAGACGAAGGTTGAAAGTCATGCGTCCTCCGATACACAACCCAACCAAGCCGCACTGCTTCTTAACACATCCAACCCGGAAGCCAGCCCCACCAATGTGTCGGAGGAAACACCGTGCACCTGGCAACCTTGGTTAGCGCGCACTGCTCTCCATAGGAGTCGCTGGTGCGCGATGAGAAAAGAATATCCCTACCGGCCAACCACTCCCTAACCCGGGCGACGCTAGGCCAATTGTGCATCGCCCCACGGACCTCCCGGTCGGTTACGACAGAGCCTGGGCGTGAACCCAGAGTCTCTGATGGCACAGCTGGCGCTGCAGTCCAGTGCCCTTAACCACTGCGCCACCCGGGAGGCCCAGATATAAGCCATTTTAACATGGATATTGTCATTGAGGGCTGAGTGGGGATGGTAAGAAGCACCAACAAGAAACACCATCTTCCAACCTACTGAGCCATCAGAAGCCACCTGGAAAACTGTCTGCTGACAGAAAAAGTATAATTATTTTTAAAGGAAATGATTCAAGTCTGTGCTCTTCTGTACTGAAGATTATATCCTGTACTGTACCTGGAGTTCCTTGATCTTCTTCTGCAGCTGAGCTCCCAGAGACTGCTCATCCTCAACCTTGCTGAGGAGCTGGGTGGTCTCAAACTCCTTCCTAAGAAACACAAACACGTTGATTGCAGAGTTGGTTTTTGTTTGATAGTGTAAAGGGAGAGTATTATACCATTCACTTGGCTTTTAAGAATCACATGCAAATGCTAATTCATAATAACAAGTATTAGCCAAGAACAACCATTATAGCAGGTAATACTGTAGTCATTTGTTTGTGTTTACTTCTTGATTTTCTCATCAGCTTGCTGCTTGTCATTCTCCAGGTCCATTATGGACTCCTGGGCCAGTTTCAGATCTCCCTCCAGCTTTCTCTTGGATCTCTCAAGGTCCATACGGAGCTTCTTCTCTTGCTCCAGAGAACCCTCAAGCTAGAAGATAAAAACACATATATTGTTAAAATCTAAACAACTGAAGATAATGTAATCTTACATACTATCATGGCCAAAATGTCAAACTCCACTCACGTCGTCCACTTGCTGTTCCAGCTTGGTCTTGGCCTTGGTCAGAGTGTTGACTTTGTCCTCCTCTGCCTGCAGGTCATCCAGTGTCTGCTGGTGGGCCTCTTGGAGGGCTTTCTTCTCCTTGGTCAGCTTGGCAACACTCTCATCCATAGACGCCATCTCCTCTGTCAGGTTTTTAACCTGAAAACAGCCACATCAAAATTAGTCTTTGGTCACTTCACCATAAAGGGGAGATTTAGTTTGTTAAATATTGCATTCATTTAATTTAGATTTGCACTGCATCAACAATTACTGTACTATATATTCAACACTAGATTCACCATGCCAGTGTACTGAATGGAAGTCATAAATGAGGGGGAGTAGAACATGCAATGAATGTTGGGAGTACCCCACAACTGAAATTCCTCCGTTGTGTCTTAATATTTCCTGCACCCACAATACAACTTGAATTCCAATGCTGTAAAGCTATGTTTTGAGTTGATTATTGTTGGTTAGACTGTCTATGGTAAGACACAATACCTTGTTTTCAGTGGCGTGCTTCTCCTTCTCCACTTTGGCCAGGGTGAGCTCCAGGTCATCAATGTCCTTCTTCAGCTCAGAGCACTCATCCTCCAGCTTCCTCTTCTTAGCAGTCAACTCAGCATTGATCTCCTCCTCATCCTCCAGCCTCTCGGTCGTCTCTTTGAGTTTGGCCTCCTGCTGGATCTTGCTCTTGATGAGCCCCTCACACCTTTCCTCAGCATCGTTCAGACTCTCTCCTTCCTGGTTTCAGAACAGGGGTAAACAAATCAGAGGCCTCACTTTGTGTATCAAAATATACATTTTACTCAGAGGTCAGAGCAAATCAATAGAAATTCATGAGATATATAACATTGGCAATACAAATGTGTGTTCATATGGATTTGTATTCATGTGTATGTAATTTTGCCTTTAATGAAGGTTTTTTTTTTACTCACAGATGCGACTTGGAGCGCCAGGTCGTTCTTCTCCTGCGTCAAGGCCACCAGCTTCTCCTCCATTTGCTTCTTTGTGGACAGAGCCTTGGCCAGGTCTGCCGTCATCTTGTCATAGTTCTCCTTCATGTTGGCCAGCTCCTTCTCAGTCTCAGCGCTCTGCAGCAGGGGCTTGATCTTGAAGTACAACTTCATCCATGGCCAGGTTTTGACATTCATGAATGAGCGGATGTTGTACTGGATGGCATAAATTGATTCTCTGGTCGACAGAAAGGATGGAGTGGCATGGTGAGTGACATGCTTAAAGCTATATTCTGGGATTAGATGAACAACAAAATGGGGCCCCACACCACTGTTTGTTTACATGGTGAGTGATTAGATGATGGGATTAGATGAACAACAAAATGGGGCCCACACCACTGTTTGTTTACATGGTGAGTGATTAGATGATGGGATTAGATGAACAACAAAACAGAACCACCTGCCACTGTTTGTTTACAGTTGAGGAATGGGGCTAGGGAAATGTAACCCCTCCTAAATTCATAGACAGTGCTCTAGATGCAAGATCTGACAGGTCGCGCATGCTAAGCTCATGAGACATTTTATATTCTTCAAGAATGAATGGGTAAATACCACACATTTAATAAATGACAATTGAACAGCCAAGTCTCAAAATGCAGCTATAAAGCTAAAATCCTTAGTTGCTACATCCATTTCTGGACTAAATTAATTAACCCTAAAGCTTTAGTAGACCATTATAAGATGTACTTTCTCATTCTGAACAACTCATATATAGTATGTAATCATAATGCATTAGATACAAGTCGTTGACAGAAAGCTTTGCCAAGATGTCTACTATTCCTCACCTCCTCTCCATCATCTTGCTAAACTCTCTCCTCATGAGGAATCCACGGCTGAGAGCCTGGACCATGCCGACCAGAGTGGCCAGCTTCTCATCTCTCATCTCCTCCAGGACACCCAGCAGACCGGCTTTGAAGAACACCTGAGACACAGGTTAACATGGTCAATGGAACCACAGATAGAAAGGCTTGAATCAAAAGAGGGGAACAACACCACTAGATTGATTTAAACAACATTAACTCTGCAACGGTTACAAACATAGCATGGGACAGGTTGTTTCTAAGTTGTTAGTTATTGTACAGTTGTATATTAATAATGTACACAGATGCAGATAACTGCAGCCATACCACTCTATTACAATGCACATGATAATGACTTTAGTTTCTCTTCTATACTTGTGATGTATGACTTTGAAGAAAAACAGAACAATGTTTTTCCACCTTTTCCATTAGTTAAATGAAGAAGAAAGAACAAAAGGATGGATAGATCACCTGGAGAGATTTTATATGGTAAAGGTTTAAATTATTATTCCAGTTGTGTTTTTTTGTCAGTATTTACTGGGGGGTATTTGACTGACCTTGGTGTGTCCAAACTTGTAATCCTCGTGATTCACATCAATGGACCCAAGCAGCTTCTCAGAAGCCTTCTTGTTGTCCATGAACTGGCCCTCAGGGATGACACTGGCATTCAGTACTTTGTACCTGAATGAGGAGACATTTTTAACATGTCAAGTTGTAATATGTTGGTTATATTTCATAAAAGGTAAGCCTATTCTGATGCTGGGAAAACCCTTGGAGCAGATATTTTATGTGTGTGTGTGCGTGTGTGTGCTTGCGCGTATGTACCTCTGTTTGAAGTCAGCATAGATGATTCTGCTGGGGAAGCCCTTTCTGCAGATCCTGATACCCTCCAGTACACCATTACACCTGAGCTGGTGGATAACCAGGAAGTTCTCCATCAGACCTGGTAAAACAAAACAATTCTCTTTTAATACTCATAAACAGGTTATAGATTGGGATTGTTAAGGTTACTGATACTGTACTGATAAGATGACATATTCAAGTCAATATTTCCTGTACCTGGAGTCTTTGACTCGTTGGGGATCAGGCAGCGCACAAAGTGAGGATGAGTGCTCCTCAAGTTGGTCATCAGCTTATGTAAGTTCTCCTGTAAGAGGGTTACAAACCATTTTCACAGATATAATTTTTGATAATCAATGCACCTTTTGAAGGACTGAATTTACACATTTCAAAGCTCACCCTGAACTGGGAGGACACAGTCTGCATGGAACCACCCTTCTTCTTGCCTCCTTTCTTGGCTTTATCTGTTAAAATGGGGGAAAGTTAAAGATAACTAGAAAAGTAAATTTCCTAGAGCGGGTGGAATAAATAGAATAATAAAAAGAGTATGTAAGAAATCTAGAGTCTTGTCTTCAGCAAGCACACTAATTATAAACCAGAGAATCTCTGGTTAACTTCACACTTATCTAGAGGCAAATGCTTCCAGTGAGATTGTTTAAAATAACACCTATTCTTTGGTTAAATTAACCGAGTGTATGAGTAAATCAACCAGGTGATAAACCCTGAGAAATTGTAATACATTGAAAGGCTTTAAAGAACATTTGGGTCTGAGTTATAACTAGTATTTAGTTAAATATTGTGACATGATGCAGGTCTTACCCTCAGGAGGGGGAGGGGGATACAGGGCAGCCAGAATTTTGACTCCAGACTTCTGGTACAGCTGACAAACTGAGTCGTTCAGGGGGTCCTTGTTCTTCTCCAGCCAGCCAGTGATGTTGTAGTCCACAGTTCCGGCGTAGTGCACCAGGGAGAAGTGGGCCTCTGCCTTGCCTTTGGCAGGCTTGGGCTTCTCAAACGCATTTGTTTTGCCAAGATGCTGGGCGTACAGCTTGTCCTTGAAGGTAGTGTCTGAAGACTTGGGGAACATGCACTCCTCTTCAAGGATGGAGAAGATGCCCAATGGCTTTACGAAAAGAGATTTCAAATTAGTGATATTTACATTTAGTAAATATGCTATTATAGGATTATATTCATTTAGGGACACATAATAGGAAACATATTGAGTTCTCAACAGTTAGAGGCATATATTAATGGGTGCCAAGGTAAGTGAGGCTTCCCCCAAAAAATGGACATAATTTAATGTATCTTTTGTCTCGTTTAGCAAGAGGCTGAATGTATCTCTCCAGGTAACGCATCGGAGTGAGCAAAACTGCACCCCTCTGTCTCTGTATGTGTAGCCCTTCTATCTGATGCTGTCTGGTCAAAAAGAGTATTGTATTGTATCATTGAATGCAAGAGAAGCCACAATCATTTGGCCTCCCTTGATATTTTTTTGTGTACAATTACAGCGAATCAGAGTTGAGCTAAACTGAGTGAGCAAATCTGTGAATGGTCCTGGTGCACCAAAAACCATGTCAAGTGAAGCCAGTTTGGATTTGGCTTCACACCAAATCAAGCCAAACGTCATTGACAGACAGAAAAACTTCAATTGTTGCATCTCATTGTGTTGTTGTCCCCTGGAGGATAGCTAGCTAAAATGGGTCCTTTCCTAAATTAGCTTTGGATGGAGATAGGGATTTGTACTCGTAGTTTTACTTAATTCTCCGTACTGGCCAATAATTGTAACACCAATTCTGATCCAACTATAAAATGAATACATTGTGCTTTTGGCCTGAGAGTATGGAAGTTCAATATGTAGCTAGATGTTTACTAGCTAATCGTTGCCCAGGAAAGGAAGTTAGAATAGCAAGCAAGCATTTTAGCCAGGTAGCTTAGAACTATTTTTTTAAGCTTTTAAGTTTCTGCAACATGAAAGAGAGGAGGATGGTATTGGCGTTTCTCTGCAAGTAGGGTGAGTCAACATGTTTTTCTACTTACTCACACAAACACACACATTAGTAACATGGACAAACACATTTAGCTTACGTTGATTGGACTAAAATCGTTTTTGGAATAATTTAGTTTTCACTGTAGACTAAGCACAGGTGATTTGATGATGTTGAAATGTTGAAATTGAAATGGTGCTGGAATAGTGGAGGGAGGCAGCTCCTGTTATCTTTGTGAATTGCGGTAACTCCCCGTGGTTCTAAGTCAATAGATGTTTAGTGGTCCGAAAATGGCAGAAAAATGTACTTGATTGACCATGTTGTAGGTCATGTAACTGTTTGTTACTTGCATTATGGACTCCACTGGACAGATGTTGCTCTCCGGTTTTGTGATGAAACAAAGGTGTTGTTGAATTTATTCTGCCACTGTGTCTTATTGTCTCGGCCTTAGGCCTGTATATTTTTTATTTTACCCTTATTTAATTAGGCAAGTCTTATTTTCAATGACGGCCTAGGAACAGTGGGTTAACTGCCTTGTTCAGGGGCAGAAAGACAGATTTTTACCTAGTCAGCTCGGGGATTTGATCTTGCAACCTTTCGGTTACTAGTCCAACGCTCTAACCACTAGGCTACCTGCCTCTAACCACTAGGCTACCTTCCTCTAACCACTAGGCTACCTTCCTCTAACCACTAGGCTACCTGCCTCTAACCACTAGGCTACCTGCCTCTAACCACTAGGCTACCTGCTGCCGGGTTACAGAGCAAACAACGTAATTATCACAACACAGGTTGTATTATGGATTTTTTGGACTCGATTGGCTTCCCCAGTGATTTTAATACTGTATACGTTGTACCACTGTCATAATATTTCACACAACGCTCCATATGAGCTTTGCTGTTGTGGTCCATTATAATGGTCCATTAAAATCCTCACAGACATCTTACCTTCTCAATAAGCTCAATGCAGGCAGCCAAGTCCATGCCGAAGTCAATGAAGGCCCAGACGATTCCCTCCTTCTTGTACTCCTCTTGCTCCAGGACGAACATGGTGTGGTTGAAAAACTGTTGCAGTTTCTCATTGGTGAAGTTGATGCACAGCTGCTCCATGCTGTTGTACTGTTGATGGAATTTTAAAAGGGATCATTTCATCATACAAGACTGTAATCCATCTCAATCACAACTAATTGTCTTGTTCTGGTCTCATACTCACATCAAAGATCTCAAACCCGGCAATGTCAAGCACACCGATATAGAACTGCCTTGGATTCTTGGTGTCCAACATCTCATTGATACGGATGACCATCCACAAGAACATCCTCTCATAGATGGACTTGGCCAGAGCACTGACTGAGTTATTAACCTGCAATGATAATACCTCAAATGAATACATGAGATGTTGACCATGTCCAGTGATGAGGTGATACAAGCTTGGAAAAACAAAAACAATGCACTCGTCCCAAAATAATTCCTGTGCTCAGAAAATGGTAGATGTGTTTGGCCGCCGTACCTGAGGCACAGTCTGTCCCTTGGTCACATACTCGTTGCCGACCTTCACTCTTGGGTAGCACAGAGCCTTCAACATCTCAGCTGAGTTCAGGCCCAGCAGGTAGGCGATTTTATCAGCCACTGGAGAGAGAACCAACAACAACAGACTCAGGGACACAAGATCACTTGTTTCTGATTTCACACTGACAAAATAGTTTGGGTAACTTCTTTGTGGGTTAGGTTTTGATTCACCCACATTTTGGAGGTTGAAATTTGTTCTCCAAAAATGATCTTCTGCCTGACTTTCATGTGGCACTGTCTGTCTTAGGTGTTCTATTTCTATGTTGGGGACTGGGAATAGGACTAATGCTCTACATATTGTAAATCTATGAGTGGGACTCACCCTCTGTGCCGTCTGGCTCGGCCTGCTCCTCACGCTGCTTTTGCTTGAATTTCAAGTTTCCATGGTGCAATACAGCTCCTGTCAGCTTGTAGATGCCAATCTTCTCTTCATTAGTGAAGCCCAGGATGGTAATGGCATCCTGGCATTAAAGAGGAAGTAGAACAGAGATGAACTGAACTGTAGTTTGGTCAATTACACTACAGTTCTGTGCTGCTCACTGCAGAACAAATGGGATAGATAGATTTGACTGGCTTCTCTGTTCCACATGATTACGCTTGGCAAACACATTAGTAGATGGCAGCACAAAATGAGTTTTACACAGTTCCAGAGGGCACTTAATGGTGCTCTATAGTGGAAGGCACGAAGAGTTCCTTGAGGCACATGCCTAACTAACACAAGGCATTTAGAGTCAAACAAAAACACATGAAAATTCCCAGCTGCCGCCAAGTTGGAATTTCACAGTACATTCAGTGTGTATGTGTGGTGTAGATATCTACACCTTTGTTTAACCCTTTGTTTGACTCACATCTGTGGCATCCAACTCTTCATTGTCGTTGATGCTTGCCACGGTGATCTGACCCTGGCTGCACATGGGGAAGTCGTAGTAGGGGTTGGTGGTGATGAGCGCCATTTCTGTGGACAATGGAGAACAGCTTGTCAGGTAAATCTCTTAGAATTCTGCTCTCCTACTTTACATTATCTCTCCCTTCTTTACTCAATAGATGGACTCAATGATACCTGTAGTATATAATGAATAGCATCGAAAGAGGAGACGGAGACTTGTGGACTAGTGCATCACAGTGCATTACTTGATAGATATTTCCCAAAGACCTGTCCCATGTCTAGATGCCTTGTTACCTTGGATGTAATCATTGTAATAGTATTATTAGTGTGTACTATGAAAATGTTTGATACATTCCATAGATGGGGGTGGGAATAATTTCCCATGAACCTCTACTTTCTCGTACCAACTAGCTCAGGTTTGTGGCCTGTCATCATCTGGAAGAAGATGTGGTAGCCTCTCTCATCGGGCAGCTGGAAGGAGACTCTGGACTTCTCCAGCAGGTCTGAGAGCGAGAGAGAGTGAACGACACAAAGAGAGAGAGAAAAAGGAGAGCGAGATCGAGAGAACAAGAGAGAGAACATGAGATACATTTAAATTGAATGATCTCCCCAAAAAATGATGTGTGCATTTAGGAAAGTATTGAGAAACAATTAAAATTAACTCACAGGTTTCAATGTCAGCTTTAGCCAGTTTACCAGCTTGGAAGTGAATCCTGATGAATTTACCCTATAGCAGAGCATGGGGGTTAGAAATAGGCCAACAAATTAATCTAACATATTACTTTCATAGACCCCTTTAAACGTTACAGTTTGTTGGACAGATGTTGGCTCTTTTGATACAGATGTAGGTTATTGATGTAGGATCCAGTTATCTACGGCAGGAAAATAATCCTGCAGCAACAGGAAATGTGAATTATGATGACATTTTAAAGATGGAAATTACAATTTTAGAACCTCGAATACATTACAAGTTTGAATTTTCAGCAACAAATCAGTGATCAAAATTAAATTGTAAATCTGTATAACGAATGGGGACTACTGAATTACATTTTTCCAATATAAGGTAACTTCCACAGTATGCCCTTCATACTTACAAAGCGAGACGAGTTGTCGTTCCTCACTGTCTTGGCATTACCGTAAGACTCCAGCAGAGGGTTAGCTGCAATGATCTGATCCTCAAGAGACCCCTGATTGAGACAAACACAAGTTGCTCAAAAACTGGTAACATGGTAAAGTTTGTTTTTCTCAATTGCTTGAAAGAGGATTCACCACTGGAAAAACAGTTTACACAACCAACCAAACTGAAATGTGTTAAAAAGGCAAACATAAGACCAACTTACCTGCATTTTGCCAGGTTCTGCTTCCTTCTTGGCCCCAGACACTGCAATGGTGGCAAAGTACTGGATGACACGCTTGGTGTTGACAGTCTTTCCTGCACCGGATTCTCCGCTGGTTTATATGACAGAGAAAGAGGGGTTTTAGTTACATGTTTGAGTGTCAGATTGTCTTCCACTAAGAAATAGCATAGAAAAATACACTGTTAACCTGTGTTCTGACATAAGTCTTTAACAAATAATCCTTCTCATCGACTCGATATTACACATAACCTGATGCTCTAATCCATTCATAATGTCATGTATTTCATCACACCAAGTGACCCAACTTATTACAATAGAAACACTTTCTCAAGTGACATTTTAGTAAACAACTTACGTAATCAGGACGGACTGGTTCTCCTTATCTGGAACCAAAAAACACATTGCTTATCATACTCAAAACACATGGGGACATTATATAGTTAATAGCATCATCATGAATTTCAATTTGGAACATTTTCCATTCAAGGGTAGTGAAATCAGATATTCCCAGCAAACTGTTATTACCTAGACTAGAAAATAGGAGAGACCTCTCTGAAGCATATTTCAATTAACATTGATGCATCCATCCATCTATCCATCATCACTTAATGGACTTTGAGAGCCATACGCACTTAATGGACAGCCAACCAACCAACCCAACCATCTCTCTCTCTCTCTCTCTCTCTGTCTCTCTCTCGCTCTCTCTCTCCGTCTCTCTACCGCACCTGCTGTCTCGACCTCTGAATGCTCGGCTATGAAAAGCCAACTGACATTTACTCCTGAGGTGCTGACCTGTTGCACCCTCTACAGCCACTGTGATAATTATTTGACCCTGCTGGTCATCTACGAATGTTTGAACATCTTATAGAACGAGCTGGCCTTAATGGCCATATACTCTTATAATCTCCACCCGGCACAGCCAGAAGAGGACTGGCCACCCCTCAGAGCCTGGTTCCCCTCTAGCTTTTCCTTCTACATCTGCATTGCTGGTTTTTTGGGGTTTTAGGCTGCGTTTCTGTATAAGCACTTTCTGATATCTGCTTATGTAAAAAGGGATTTATAAATAAATGTGATTGATTGATCCAACCATCCATCCATCCATCCATCCATCCATGAAAGCTCGTACCAATCATCATGAACTGAAAGGCGTTGTCAGAGACGGAGAAGATATGGGGTGGAGCCTCCATCCTCTTCTTCCCTCTGTAGGCGTTGACAACCTCTGCGTCGTACACAGGGAGCCACTTGTAGGGGTTCACCGTGGCACAGAAGAGCCCCGAGTAGGTCTGGATGAAAGCATAATTAATTTAGGGGATTACTAAAGTCAGATGTACTTTTACCTGGAATTATGTGAGGATGTGGGTGTGTTCTTGGTTTACTGATGTGGTTCTACTGTATTGATATGTTTTGGTTTCTACCGTTCACTTATGTGTAGTACTGTATGTGTGTATTTATTATATTCATGTGTGTGTAGTACTGTATGTGTGTATTTATTATCTTCATGTATGTGTGTGTTAGTATGTGCAGGTTTCTTACGTAGATCATCCATGCTGCATAACGCTCTTTGAGGTTATACAACACAGAGGCTTCATTCAGGTAGGTCATCATGGCCATGTCCTCAATCTTGTCGTACTTAGGGGGGTTCATCTCATAGATGTCTGCATCTTTGAACTCTTTTCCTTCCTGAAACAGTCAGAAATCTAGGTTACACACAGATCAAACTGGACATGACTGAATGCTTTTAAAAGTTTAGTCTTTAAAAAATTGTATATACACATTTAATCCAACTACTTTGTTATCACCCACTGACACATAACTGGTGATTCTTGACTTGTAAATATCAAACATTCCATGCCAATTTTAAATAGCAGCTTTAAACATGATGTGTTTGAAGGTTATATTCTGTTTACAAAAACAAATACATGTTTAATCTATCTGTTATTACTGTTTTTTTTTTTAATGCTTCATAATATATATTTGTTAAAGATTTTATATTGAAATGTTTTTGATCATTTTGATGATTTTTCATGAAACAGAGTAATTACACAAACTTGAATTTGAATACTTTTCAGATCAGACTTACCTCCTTAGTGCCGTCAGGTTTCGTGACTGTTACAGTACACTTCCCGTCGGCCCTGGCAGTGACTAAACCCTTAAGGTACAGCTCCACCTTGTCTGTCACATAGCAGGAGTTCTTTGAATCAAAGGGTGCGGTTTGTGCCTCAATCCTTTCCCTCTCAGGCTTACGGAGGTATATGGCAGCCTTGCCGTAGATTTGCATCTCCGCGTCCGTACTCATGGTGACGGATAACTAGGAAAGAGATGAAACATGAAACGTGATTGACTCTGTGGTGCTTCCTCCCCAGTCAACAGAGTTAGGTGAGTGGTATCTCTCAGAATATTCTCATCACTTTTTATTTGAAGAGTCAAACCGTGTCTCACCTTATTTTCCCCCTCCTACAGATGAATGTGTACTTCTTAGAGGACCCTGTGAAACATAAGATGTTGTGAAAACGCACAAGTCTAAAGCAGTGGAGGCTGCTGAGGGGAGGAGGGCTCACAATAATGACTGGAGTGTAGCAAATTGAATGTTGTGAAAAAGCACAAGTCTAAATCCTTATCATTTTAACCCCTGAAATGTCTAAAACACATTTAACTAAATAATTAAAGCCATGTAAATTTAAACTACAGGTGCAACTGCTAACTTTCATTTTCCTAATGGCATCTCACTTTACTACTGAAATAATTACCCATGATAACTCAGTTGCATTCTAGACTACTCCCTTCATTTACAAACAGGTAAAGGAGCACCACTCCTATGTTGCTCTGTCTGTATGCTATGTCTTGCTTGTCCTATGTTGCTATGTCTTGATTGTTCTATGCTGCTATTGTCTATATTGTAATTGTTTTTAATAACCTGCCCAGGGACTGCTGAAAATTAGCCGGCTGGCTAAAACCGGCACTTTTACTGAAACTTTGATTAATGTGCACTGTCCCTGTAAAATAAACTCAAACTCAAACTCAAACTTTAGTCCATAAAAGGAAGTTACAGATTTTAAGTAATGCACGTTTAAAGAAAACCAATGGCACTTGATTGCATATTGTCAAATCTTACAAGAGACATGCAGCACTCAATTCAAACAGTGCAGTTAGCTACTGCCTCAGTTGCTGAGTGCAAAGATGAGACAAATGTACAAATCTAAGGAGGTGGAGAGAGTCTTACCACAGAGGAAGAAGGTATCTGACTTATGGATGCTGGGGCCTCAGCCTCCTTATATCTGGTTGGAAGTGCCAACCAGGCAAAAGTTAATTATGGACCACTCTGGGAAAGGACATGAATTGGATGAGAGACCTCTGTGTATCTGTGTCTCACTAGCACCTCCCACTTCCAGGAGCACCACACTCCCATTACATGACTTTTTAATGTCATATTTGTCTCTGAATTTAATTTCACTGATTTTACGTAAATGAGAGATGTCATTACTAATAATTATGACAATATAAAAAGTTTAATTCATCCCAATGTTACTTCTACTGAACCTCATATAGTGTAATGGACTGAGTCCACGTTACTTCTACTGAACCTCATATACTGTATTGGACTGAGTCCATGTTGCTTCTACTGAACCTCATATACTGTAATGGAGTGAGTCCATGTTACTTCTACTGAACCTCATATAGTGTAATGGACTGAGTCCATGTTGCCCCACTACAACTAAAATAGTTTTCATTAAGTCTAATCTGACCTTATTTAGTTCCATTTTAGTGGCATTAATCCTCATCAACAACTTTATATATATGTTCACCTATTGTTTATAATATTTAGCTTGTAAACACATCTGAACTGTCTCCTCACATCAGGCTTTCAATAACAGCTTATAAAACCGTTAAATCTAATGTGTTATTTATCTACAGTTTGATCTATTAAAAAGATTCTCGAGACGCTTTTATTTGTCTCACATTTCAGTTGTCTAAAACGGTCCAGTAGGATTCTTATGACACATATCACCAGTACAGTATTTCAATCATCTTATCCACTCATATTGCTGACAGCGATATAGCTGTCTCAAACGTTTATTACACTCTGAGGTTAACCACTTAACAGCTGAGCTGGCTTCAGTAAAACTGTCATAAAATGAATAGGGAATAGTTACAATAAAGTAAGAGATTCCTTTACATTTACATGACATTTTCACCACCTGAATACACCCTGTGTGTTTGGGGTGCTGTGTCCACCCAGCACATTAGTAGGGGGGACCGGGGTTGGTTGTCACTTTTTACTCTGCTGTGTATTTCTCATCACCAGTATATCTTATGAGGAAACCAATGTCTGTGTGTTTGGGGTGCTGTGTCCACCCAGAACATTAGTAGGGGGGACTGGGGTTGGTTGTCACTTTTTACTCTGGTGTGTATTTCTCATCACCAGTATATCTGTCACGGATCCCTCCAGAACTGTCCTATTCCCAGTGATTAGTAATTGTGTAAATGTGCCCTTTGTTTACCATTGTCCGGTCGATTATTGTTACAATGTCAGTTGGTGCATGTGAGTACCTGTGCTATGATGTGTTGGCTTTCGTGGCATTTATGGATTGTGCAGATGATTACGGTTTTCGTCCCGTGTGGAATCATTGTGTGCGTGCGTGTGTGTTACTGGTCTCGTCCCGGTGTATTTTTTCGATGTATCCTCGCTCTTTTGTTAGGGTCTCAACCCTGTGTTTTGTATACGTGTTTGTTTGGTCTTTGTCCCTGTACCTTAAACACGGCACGCTGTCATTTGGGAAATTTTAAAAAACTATTACGCATTCCTGCACCTGTCTCCCGATCCTTCATACCTGTTACGGTGAGTGAATGAGGACCCAAAAGCGAACTAACTTAAACAGAGCTTCTTTAACTTCTTGAATCTACTTGAGACGCACATGTCCCAAGTAGGCACCTGGAAATGCAAATGCGCTACGCTAAATGCTAAATGTACTCGTTAAAACTCAAACCTTGATCAAAATCACAAGCAGGGTATTAAATAAAGCTACACTCGTTGTGAACCTAGCCAGCAAGTCAGATTTTTAAAATGCTTTTCGGCGAAAGCATCAGAAGCTATTATCTGATAGCATGCACCCCCCAAAATGCCAGCTCGACACGTAAACAACAGATTTTGCGATAGACGGCGCTACCCAAAACGCAGAAATAAAAATAAAACATTCATTACCTTAGACGAGCTTCTTTCTTGGCACTCCTATATGCCCCATAAACATCACTATTGGGTCTTTTTTCGTTTAAATCGGTCCATATATACCCAAAATAGCTTTGTATTGAAGTAGTGTCATTCAGAAAATTCATCGTTTTAAACGCTGCGTAATTTTTTAAATTAAAAAGTCGACGATAAACTTTCACAAAACACTTCGAAATCCTTTTGTAATCCAACTTTAGGTATTAGTAAACGTTTATAATCTATCAAAACGATTACAGGGCGATGTCTCTTCAATAGGTCCTCACTTCAAAAACAATGCAATCTGATCTCTCCTTGAACTGCATCCGGGTGAAGACTGGAAAACTTGGGGTCAGACAGATGGATTTTCCAACAATTAATTCGATTGAAAATTAGTACAATGGCGCCATCGTGCGGAATTTGTATGAAGTGCAGGCAAATTTCATTAAATTCTGTTTCCTTTAACAACTGGTGGAAGTGACTTATGGAAATTATTTTTTGCTTTCAGAGAGCAGTTTTTCTTGCGTTTTTCAATGAAACACACGCTCTGTTATAGTCACAGCCGTGATTTAACCAGTTTTATAAACTTCAGAGTGTTTCTATCCACACATACTAATCATATGCATATACTATATTCCTGGCATGAGTAGCAGGACGCTGAAAAGTTGCGCGATTTTTAACAGAATTTTCAAAAAAGGTGGGGGTAGATTTAACAGGTTTTATAACCAAACATAGGTAGGCTCAGATAGACCGGCAGATTCCGACAGGACAGGACAAGGTTACAGCAAACATGACGATAGTCTGGCTCAGGCATGAAACACAACAAACAAGAATCCGACAAAGGACAGGAACAAAAACAGAGAGAGATATAGGGGACTAATCAGAGGGAAAAAGGGAACAGGGGGAAACGGGGTGACGAGGTAGTCAGGAGGAGACAAGGAACAGCTGGGGGAAAGCGGGGGAGAAAAGGTAACCTAATACGACCAGCAGAGGGAGACAGGGTGAAAGGAAAGGACAGAGACACAACATGACAATACATGACAGTACCCCCCCTCACCGAGCGCCTCCTGGCGCACTCGAGGAGGAAACCTGGCGGCAACGGAGGAAATCCTCGATCAGCGCACGGTCCAGCACGTCCCGAGAGGGAACCCAACTCCTCTCCTCAGGACCGTACCCCTCCCAATCAACGAGGTACTGGTGACCACGGCCCCGAGGACGCATGTCCAAAATCCTGCGGCCTGTAGATGGGTGCGCCCTCGACAAGGATGGGGGGGGGGGGGGGAGACGAGCGGGGGCGCGAAGAACGGGCTTAATACAGGAGACATGGAAGACCGGGTGGACGCGACGAAGGTATCGCGGAAGAAGAAGTCGAACTGCGACAGGATTAATGACCCGAGAAATACGGAACGGACCAATGAACCGCGGGGTCAACTTGCGAGAAGCCGTCTTAAGGGGAAGGTTCTGAGTGGAGAGCCAAACTCTCTGACCGCGACAATATCTAGGACTCTTAGTTCTACGCTTATTAGCAGCCCTCACAGTCTGCGTCCTATAACGGCAAAGTGCAGACCTGACCCTCTTCCAGGTGCGCTCGCAACGTTGGACAAAAGCCTGAGCGGAGGGGACGCTGGACTCGGCGAACTGAGATGAGAACAGCGGAGGCTGGTACCCGAGGCTACTCTGAAAAGGAGATAGCCCGGTCGCAGACGAAGGAAGCGAGTTGTGGGCGTACTCTGCCCAGGGGAGCTGTTCTGACCAAGACGCAGGGTTGCGAAAAGAAAGACTGCGTAAGATGCGACCAATAGTCTGATTGGCCCGTTCTGCTTGACCGTTAGACTGGGGGTGAAAGCCGGAAGAGAGACTGACGGAAGCCCCAATCAAACGGCAAAACTCCCTCCAAAATTGAGACGTGAATTGCGGACCTCTGTCCGAAACGACGTCTGACGGAAGGCCATGAATTCTGAAAACATTCTCGATGATGATTTGTGCCGTCTCTTTAGCAGAAGGAAGCTTAGCAAGGGGAATGAAATGAGCCGCCTTAGAGAACCTATCGACAACCGTAAGAATAACAGTCTTCCCCGCTGACGAAGGCAGTCCGGTGACAAAATCTAAGGCGATGTGAGACCACGGTCGAGAGGGAATGGGCAGCGGCCTGAGCCGGCCGGCAGGAGGGGAGTTACCGGACTTAGTCTGCGCGCAGACCGAACAAGCAGCCACGAAACGACGCGTGTCATGCTCCCGGGTGGGCCACCAAAAACGCTGGCGAATGGAAGCAAGCGTACCCCGAACGCCAGGGTGGCCGGCTAACTTGGCAGAGTGAGCCCACTGAAGAACGGCCAGACGAGTAGGAACGGGAACGAAAAGAAGGTTCCTAGGACAAGCGCGCGGCGACGGAGTGTGAGTGAGCGCTTGCTTTACCTGCCTCTCAATTCCCCAGACAGTCAACCCGACAACACGCCCCTCAGGGAGAATCCCCTCGGGGTCAGTGGAGGCTACTGAAGAACTGAAGAGACGAGATAAAGCATCAGGCTTGGTGTTCTTAGAGCCCGGACGATAAGAAATCACGAACTCGAAACGAGCGAAAAACAGCGCCCAACGCGCCTGACGCGCATTAAGTCGTTTGGCAGAACGGATGTACTCAAGGTTCCTATGGTCAGTCCAAACGACAAAAGGAACGGTCGCCCCCTCCAACCACTGTCGCCATTCGCCTAGGGCTAACCGGATGGCGAGCAGTTCGCGGTTTCCCACATCATAGTTACGTTCCGACGGGGACAGGCGATGAGAAAAATACGCGCATGGGTGGACCTTGTCGTCAGAGAGGGAGCGCTGAGAAAGAATGGCTCCCACGCCCACCTCTGACGCGTCAACCTCGACAACGAACTGTCTAGAGACGTCAGGTGTAACAAGGATAGGAGCGGATGTAAAACGATTCTTGAGGAGATCAAAAGCTCCCTGGGCGGAAACGGACCACTTAAAGCACGTCTTGACAGAAGTAAGGGCTGTGAGAGGAGCTGCCACCTGACCAAAATTACGGATGAAACGACGATAGAAGTTCGCGAAGCCGAGAAAGCGCTGCAGCTCGACGCGTGACTTAGGGACGGGCCAATCAATGACAGCTTGGACCTTAGCGGGATCCATCTTAATGCCTTCAGCGGAAATAACAGAACCGAGAAATGTGACGGAGGAGGCATGAAAAGTGCACTTCTCAGCCTTCACAAAAAGACAATTCTCTAAAAGGCGCTGGAGGACACGTCGAACGTGCTGAACATGAATCTGGAGTGACGGTGAAAAAATCAGGATATCGTCAAGGTAAACGAAAACAAAGATGTTCAGCATGTCTCTCAGGACATCATTGACTAATGCCTGAAAGACAGCTGGAGCGTTAGCGAGGCCGAAAGGAAGAACCCGGTATTCAAAGTGCCCTAACGGAGTGTTAAACGCCGTCTTCCACTCGTCCCCCTCCCTGATGCGCACGAGATGGTAAGCGTTACGAAGGTCCAACTTAGTGAAAAACCTGGCTCCCTGCAGGATCTCGAAGGCTGAAGACATAAGAGGAAGCGGATAACGATTCTTCACTGTTATGTCATTCAGCCCTCGATAATCTATGCAGGGGCGCAGAGACCCGTCCTTCTTCTTGACAAAAAAAAACCCCGCTCCGGCGGGAGAGGAGGAGGGGACTATGGTACCGGCGTCAAGAGCTACAGACAAATAATCTTCGAGAGCCTTACGTTCGGGAGCCGACAGAGAGTATAGTCTACCCCGGGGGGGGGGTGGTTCTCGGAAGGAGATCAATACTACAATCATACGACCGGTGTGGAGGAAGAGAGGTGGCCCTGGACCGACTGAACACCGTGCGCAGATCGTGATATTCCTCCGGCACCCCTGTCAAATCACCAGGCTCCTCCTGTGAAGAAGAGACAGAGGAAACAGGAGGGATAGCAGACATTAAACATTTCACATGACAAGAGACGTTCCAGGAGAGGATAGAATTACTAGACCAATTAATGGAAGGATTATGACAAACTAGCCAGGGATGGCCCAAAACAACAGGTGTAAAAGGTGAACGAAAAATAAAAAAGAAATGGTTTCACTATGATTACCAGAGACAGTGAGGGTTAAAGGTAGCGTCTCACGCTGAATCCTGGGGAGAGGACTACCATCCAGGGCGAACAAGGCCGTGGGCTCCTTTAACTGTCTGAGAGGAATGTCATGTTCCCGAGCCCAGGTCTCGTCCATAAAACAGCCCTCCGCCCCAGAGTCTATTAAGGCACTGCAGGAAGCTGACGAACCGGTCCAGCGTAGATGGACCGACAAGGTAGTGCAGGATCTTGAAGGAGAGACAGGAGTAGTAGCGCTCACCAGTAGCCCTCCGCTTACTGATGAGCTCTGGCCTTTTACTGGACATGAAGTGACAAAATGACCAGCGGAACCGCAATAGAGACAGAGGCGGTTGGTGATTCTCCGTTCCCTCTCCTTAATCGAGATGCGGATACCTCCCAGCTGCATGGGCTCAGCACCCGAGCCGGCAGAGGAAGATGGTAGTGATGCGGAGAGGGGGGCAACGGAGAACGCGAGCTCCTTTCCACGAGCTCGGTGACGAAGATCAACCCGTCGCTCAATGCGAATAGCGAGTTCAATCAAGGAATCCACGCTGGAAGGAACCTCCCGGGAGAGAATCTCATCCTTTACCTCTGCGCGGAGACCCTCCAGAAAACGAGCGAGCAAAGCCGGCTCGTTCCAGCCACTGGAGGCAGCAAGAGTGCGAAACTCAATAGAGTAGTCTGTTAGGTCGGATTCTTCTGTTACGGTGAGTGAATGAGGACCCAAAAGCGAACTAACTTAAACAGAGCTTCTTTAATAACCAAACATAGGTAGGCTCAGATAGACCGGCAGATTCCGACAGGACAGGACAAGGTTACAGCAAACATGACGATAGTCTGGCTCAGGCATGAAACACAACAAACAAGAATCCGACAAAGGACAGGAACAAACAAAACAGAGAGAGATATAGGGGACTAATCAGAGGGAAAAAGGGAACAGGTGGGAAACGGGGTGACGAGGTAGTCAGGAGGAGACAAGGAACAGCTGGGGGAAAGCGGGGGAGAAAAGGTAACCTAATACGACCAGCAGAGGGAGACAGGGTGAAAGGAAAGGACAGAGACACAACATGACAATACATGACAATACCAACGTGACAATATCTTATGAGGAAACCAATGTCTTTGGTTGAAATGGGAACCCTTTTTATCCTCATATCTTATTCCATCATGGAGTTATGAGTCATCAAACACACTCTGTCCACTTGTGACAACCAGCCCCATCGCAGGGGCAATATTATTACACAATACTGATGATGTCATACAATATGGGGTTATTCTTTTGGTAAGAGGAAGTGATGCAATAGAGCAAACAGAATCTTAGCAATAGCCAAGTCTTTCTTTGATTGAACAATATTCCTAACAAAATGCTAAATTTTATGCTTTATGAAAAGCTTGACATTTTAATCTTGGCATTTAATGTATGCTGGCAGTATACTCTATACAATACTGTATACCCCCCATGGCTTGACCTAGGAAGTAAGAAAATAGGTTTGAAATACAGCTCCCTTCTTTTCAACAAACATAATTCATGGATTCTCTCATAGTTCAAACATTTACCAAAAAAACATAAACTACGAAATTGGGGAGAAAAAGGGGTAAAATTAAAAATAAAAGAAAAAGAAAAAAAGAAAAAAATTAAAAAGAAAAGAGACATCGTAAGAAGGTTCTAAAGATTATATTAATGCTACGAAAGAGACATCATAAGAGGGTTCTAAAGATGATCTTAATGCTACGAAAGAGACATCGTAAGAAGGTTGAACCGTAAAAATATTACACAGCGCCATTTAGATTGGGAATAATTTGCACTCTGACACCCAACGCTTGAGACAACCAACCCCAGTCTCCCCTACAAGAAGCCCCAAAGGGGGGGGGGGGGGGGGAGCAACTGGATACACTAGTTGAGCAGGGAGCGGACCATCTAGGCCTTTTCATTTCTTGGACTGTGCTCTCGTCTTCACTGCAGCCAAGGTTTATTGTTTGATATATCTGCCAATGCAGCCTTATTCTGGCACTGATGTCACTGTTATTAGACATGGTATTTTCTTGCCATGTTTGTGGGTGGAGAGAACATTAGCACCGTGCAAACTAAATGTTTATGAGATTAAGTTATTTTAATATGCAAAGATCTTGCATGATATATGACCTGTCGTGTACACCCGGCATGAGCTCCAAACTTGCTCTGGCCAGAAGTTACCCTCAGGGAAATAAAACAAATTTGAACTTTGATTGAAAGTGCAGTGATAGACATTTGGGTGACATTAAACCATAAACCAGATATCATTTTTTTTTGGAATTTGGTTATGCTTTAAGCATAATGATCACACATTGGAAATTCAACTATCTTTTGGATGGCTTTTTGAGTAGGCTAGGTTAGGTTAGGTTGTAATCTCATTGATTAACATCTCAACCAAATTTTACTCAATAATGCACGTTTAAATGATGTGGTGTGCCCAGTGGGATGACCCTTCACAACATGTTGATTTAGCTGAACCCGCTGAGTTCGTGCTTGGGGAGGAACAAGAGCCTGCAAACCATGTGGATGGGCTGTCCAGAACAAGAGCCTGCAAACCATGTGGATGGGCTGTCCAGAACAAGAGTTGCTGGCCTCTGGTATTAACTGCCAGATGTCATTAAGCAGTTGAGTGAACTGTCATTATAAAACTGTTTGTACATATTGGCCCATGGGGGAATCAAATAGTTACTGTTGATCCAATACATTTTAAGGGTGCTTTAAATGATCAGTCTGTGCTTGCAAAGTAGTTTTATCACGACATACAAGAGCTTGGCTGAGACACCAGCCAGAGCCTTGGCTCAAGTCAGCATTTCTTTTTACATGAATCAATCCATTAAAATGTCACAGACATTAAAAATCTAAATCTGGACATGAAAGGTCAGATGCTTGTGGCATGTATCCACAAAACCACCAGTCTTGGCTCGGTTAATTGAGATCTTATTTTCCAGGTCACATATCTCGCTGTAAATCTATTACGGTGTCAGCAATGTGAGGACCTCATGGTAGACTAATAAGGTGAAAATAATGTGCTGGCCTGTATCAGATCTCTCTGTGGTCCACAGTATAGGTATGAGGTCTTCACCTTTCAGCACGCAGTGTGAAATCAATGGAGGACTAAATGTAATATGAATCTAATGCATTTACAATAAGAAACACTTGGATCAAATGGGGAGCTGTTGGGTTTTTCAGCAAGTTGTACAAATCTTTAGTCCAAATTTTTCAAATTATTACCCCCTCTCAGTGACCTCCAACCATGGCCATGATATGAAACTGTGTGTCAGAAATACATGCAGCCTGAAGTCAATTGGGATTGCTTTATGACCCTCTGGGATTGCTTCATGATATCTGCTGAGCTGTTCTTGAAACTAACATTTGATCCAATACAGTCCATGGCAAAGTTACAAGAAGTGTACCAAAGCAACAGATCATTTACAATCCCAATATGGCCATGTTCAGAAATGGGTGTATCAGAAATACATCCAGCTTCCACAGCAATATATCTCAGGTAATTTGGCATTGGTTTATTGGCAGATCTGCTGCCATTTGAGCTGTGCACCAGAGGATATGCCCATATATGAAACAGACTTATAGCTGATATGGTCATTAAACGGACCAGTCAAATACCTGCTTCTTTTGGACAGCTTTATTTTAGACTTTAACATGTAAACACAACAGAGATCGCAGGAATAACCAGTCAAGGACAATATAAGCAAAGTCCATAACAGAGAACATCAATAAAACTGGGAATCCCACACCCTCCCTTCAGCTGCTGGAACACAAGTGTCTCTGGGAGAGCAGGGGACTCGTCCTTGCCAAGCCTTTTGGAAGAGTCAGGACAAGTGACAGCCCAATCCACTAGGTGACCCCACCAAGGATCAACGTTTAAAAGTTAAACCCTTCACATCCAGTCGCACAATTGGAAGACTGATTTAAATCATGGGGAAAATGGGAAGTGTTCCTGTCTGCCGGTGAAGGAGTTGAATAGAAGGTGTTGAATAGAAGGAGTTGAATGGAAAGTTGTCCAGTTTAACTGCTGCTTTCGTAATATCCTTGACGTCTATGGCAGCTGTTATATCTTTGATAGGAGCCTCTGCTTCATAGTCCTGCAATTTATGAACCAAAAAGTCATAACATGTCAAACAGTCATAATAACAGTCAACTTTAGTATCGCAATTATATAAATAATGTTGTACTCAACTTGTTGGATCAGAATCAGGGTTGTGTTCATTAGGTACAGTGTAGCAAAGCATTAAGTTGGTGGCCACCGGCTTCTTAAAAAGGCATTATTCAATGCTATCACGAACCGCCTCGAAGCCCGTAACAAAAAGGGAGACAACGTGGAGATAAAGAATAACAAAATATATTTATTACCTGAAGTAAAGTAAATACAATTAACAATGGTGTGTGTTTAGTGAGTAGTGTAAGTGAGTGGTCGCGTGTATACATCTGATAATGAGGGGTGTTGAAAGGTGCCAACGCAAACAAACCAAATAGCCACAGGGTCGTTAAATGTCACAAATGTTCCAACTTAAATGGTTTATTTTCTCAGTTGTGCTTTAAGATACAAATGTCAAATATATGTCAACAATCCTTCCTCCAAAGGACCCTTCTATGGATTAAATGTGAAAATCCCTAAATCTTTTTTTTTGTTCTAGTTTGGTGAGGAATCACCCAAAAGCTTTCTAATAGCTACACTAATGTGGCATACAGACTGTGATTCTCTAGATAACCTTCCTTTCTCCAGTAGTTAATGTTTCCTCTTTCAGAACCTGTTCATAATCCACTTCATTTTTACATGTTGAACACCATATATGTTCAAAATCACGTTGAAATGACATCAGTGTGGAACCAATGTGTCTGATCAACTTCCCCTCGCACTCCATGGTCCTGGACCTTTCTCTTTGGTTTGGACTAGATGGTATACAGCTCTACGTCAGAATTGAGTTTTTGAATTTACACAGCAGGTTAGGAGAATTAGGTTAAGGTTAGGAAAAGGGTTAGGCTTAGCTAAAATGCAAAATGTTAAAACTTAAAGCTGTATCCCATCTAGCCTGCAACTAATGTAATCTGACAGAGTGGGTAACTGCTCACTGCTCCAAAACCTGCTTTCTGATACCATGTATCTAGTCTGTGTTGGCTGACTGTTGGGCCTTCATTCCAACCTCTCCCGTCACTGTGGATTCTATTTATAGCTTTCTCATAAAACTGTGAAGCCCCAGTTATGTGTTTGATAGGCCTATGCTGACAACGCTATCTAGCATCTAACTCATTGCAATTTGAACCCTCTGGTAAATGTGGATAAGTGTAACATTACCGAATACATGAAATGCTTTTTTCCTAAACGGGTATGGACTTGCTACTGCTTGTCTAATAATATATTATTGAATTATTGCAAGCACCACGACCCAACAACCAAGCCACCCTCTGTGAGAAATTCCTGCTGCTGCCACTGCGTCACATGCTCTCTGCTCCTTTTAATACACCAATGGTTCGCATAATGGGTTGTTTACATAGCTAGCTAGTCTGGTGGTGCCTGTAGAGTGTTAGCAAAGATACTTGCGTTGCCCTCTTCATATGGGGGAAATGGTGTAGTCGACACGGATGTATTAATTTAAACACTGAATAATGTTATGCATAGAATGAAATATACATTTTCTCTTTGAATTGTATGCTGCTACAAGTTCTAAAAAAAAGATGTATGCTCAGCACACGTGGGAACTTCAAGACTGTTGGAAAAGCATTCCAGGTGAAGCTGGTTGAGAGAATGCCAAGAGTGTGCAAAGCTGTCATCAAGGCAAATGGTGGCTACTTTGAAGAATCTCAAATATAAATACATACTTTTTTGGTTACTACATGATTTCATATGTTATTTCATAGTTTGGATGTCTTCACTATTATTCTAAAATGTAGAAAATAGTAAGAATAAAGAAAAACCCTTGAATGAGTAGGTATGCCCAAACTTTTGACTGGTACTGTATATACAGTCATTGGTCCAGATACATCATTCGAAAATGTAAAAAAAACAATTAGACAGCTTGCTAGCTAGCCAGCCACACCATAAAGAGTTTTAACCTAAAACTATGCAAACTATCACAGATTACCAAAGGAAACCCAGTCGCGAGCTTCCCAGTGACGCAAGCTTACCAGACGAGCTGTTAAGTACCTTCTATGCTCACTTCGAGGCAAGCAACACTGAACCATGCAAGAGACCACCAGCAGTTCCGGATGACTATGTGATCACTCTCTCCGTAGCTGATGTGAATAAGACCTTTAAACGTATGTACGTTCACAAGGCCACAGGGCCAGACAGAATAGCTTCAGAGCATGCGCTGACCTGTTGGAAAGTCAACTAGATTAGAAGGCCTAGGCTACTTCATCCTAATGTATGCTAAATGCATTTGATACAAAACAAACACTGGCTAATCATAAAGGGGAATGCTCATTTAATTATATGCATGCATATCAAACAGATAGTTCATACAGAAAGTATTCAGACCCCTTCACTTTTTCACGTTACAGCCTTATTCTAAAATGTATTAAAATAGTTTTTTCCCTCATCAATCTAAACACAATACCCCATAATGACAAAGGAAAATAAGGATTTTATAAATGTTTGCACATTTATATAAAAAAAAATAATGAAATGTAACATTTACATAAGTATTCAGACCCTTTACTCAGTACTTTGTTGAAGCACCTTTGGCAGCGATTACAGCCTTGAGTCTTCTTGGGTATGACGCTACAAGCTAGGCACACCTGTATTTGGGGAGTTTCTCACATTCTTCTCTGCAGATCCTCTCAAGCTCTGTCCGGTTGGATGAGGAGCGTTGCTGCACAGCTATTTTCAGGTCTCTCCATAGATGTTTGATAGGGTTCATGTCCAGGTTATGGCTGGGCCACTCAAGGACATTCAGAGACTTGTCCCGAAGCCACTACTGCATCTTCTTGGCTGTGTGCTTAGGGTCATTGTCCTGTTGGAAGGTGAACCTTTACCACAGTCGGAGGTCCTGAGCGCTCTGGAGCAGGACCCTCGATCCTGACTAGATTCCCAGTCCCTGCCATTGAAAAACATCCCCCACAGCGTGATGCTGCCACCACCATGCTTCACCGTAGAGATGGTGCCAGGTTTCCTCCAGACGGGATGCTTGGAATTTAGGACAGAGAATCTTGTTTCTCATGATCTGAGAGTCCTTTAGGTGCCTTTTGGTAAACTCCAAGTGGGCTGTCATGTGCCTTTTACTGAGGAGTAGCTTCTGACTGGCCACTCTACCATAATGGTCTGATTGGTGAAGTGCTGCAAAGATGGTTGTCCTTCTAGAAGGTCTCCCATCAGAGGAACACAGAGGAACTCTGGAGCTCTGTCAGAGTGGCCATTGGGTTGTTGGTCATCTCCTGGACCCAGGCCCTTCTCCCCCGATTTCTCAGTATGGCCGGGTGGCTAGCTCTTGGTGGTTCCAAACTTCTTCCATTTAAGGATGATGGAGACAGCAGCCAGTCGCGACCAGGAGACCCATGAGGCGGCGCACAATTAGCCCAGCGTCGTCTGGGTTAGGGGAGGGTTTGTCCTTCTCCCGTCGTGCTCTAGCAACTCCTTGTGGCGGGCCGGGTGCATGCACGCTGACTTCGGTCACCACTATTTTGTCCTACCACGGCAATGCCACGGAGTGAAATGAATGCATCAGTTGCCCTCTGTTCCTGAAAACAAATTGAAATTAGCTAGCTAGCAAGGTCACCAATTCAGGATTTAAAAAAAACAACTGTTGACACTGCTGATTTTATGATACTAGGATGAGATTGCCTGCTAGCTAGCTAGCTAGCCATCGCATCTGACAAGATAACTTTGCTTGGCTAGCGGGGCTGATAAACAGCAATGACTTAACATTTGAATACAAAATTCATATGAAAATGTAATTTGGTGAATAAATAAACGTAATACTTATAAAGTTATTCCTTATTCCTCAGGAATATTTTTTCCCAAAACGGTCTTCAGTCTGCCATTGATATAGACGTTTTTTTTAAAATTTTCGCTGTGTCGCAAGGTGTTGTGGGATAGATTCCCCATCAAAGGGAACAGAAAAGTATGCTCCCGTGCGTGCTTTGTTTTCCAGCTCTCCCAAGTACGCTTATAGAACTTCTGGTAAACTTAGTACACACTTGCCTTTTCGCGTTCCTTTGTTTGGAATCCCATTTGAAAAGTGACAGATGACTTCCGTAACCCTTTTTACGCTCTAAATAGAACACAAGTATACATTTGGAACACCACCGTGGACTTCCTGACGGGCCTCCCCCAGGTGTTGAGGGTAGGAAACTACACATTCGCCACATTGACCCTCAACACGTGGGCCCATCAGGGCTGCGTGCTTAGTCCCATCCTGTACTCCCTGTTCACCCACAACTGCGTGACTGGGCACAACTCCCAACTCCCTCATTAAGTTTGCCGACAACACAACAGTGTTAGGCCTGATCACCAATGACAATGAGACAGCCTACAAGGAGAAGGTCATAGACCTGGCAGTGTGGTACCAGGACAACAACCTCCCCTTAAAGTCAGTGACACCAAGGAGCTGATCGCGGACTACAGAAACTGCATCACCGCTACAGCTGCATCGCCGCTTGGTATGGCAACTACTTGGCATTCAACCGCAAGGCGCTACAGAGTGTAGTGCATACGGTCCAGTACATCACTGGGGCTGAGCTCCTTGCCATCCAAGACCTCTGTAACAGGCTGTGTCAAAGACTCCAGCCCCAAGTCTGGGACCAAAAGGCTCCTGAACAGCTTCTACCCTGAAGCCATAAGACTGCTGAACAATGAATCAAATGGCGATTCAAACTATTTGCATTGAACCTTTTTGAAAAGTATAATATATATATATATTATATATATATATATATATATATATATATATATATATATATATATAAAATTTTAAAAATCCACACACACTTTCACACATACTGCTGCTACTGTGTTTATTATCTATCCTGATTTCCTAGTCACTTTTAAACCTACCTACATGTACATAGTACTCAATTACCTCAACTATCTCGTACCCCTGCACATTGACTGGTATCAGTACTGCTTGTATATAGCCTCTTTACTATTTTATTGTGTTACTATTTTTTTTAAATAGTATTTATTTATTTGCTCATCGTTTCTTACTTTTTAACTCTGCATTGTTGAGAAAGTAAGCATTTCATGGTAAAGTCTGTTGTATTCGGCGTATGTGACATTTTTATTTGATTGATTTCAGTTTTTACCTCGCCACTGTGCTTCTACATCTGCATGGCTTGGTCTTTGGGGCTTTAGGCTGGTAAAGTATAGCACTTTGAGACAACAGCTGATGTAAAAAGGGCTTTATAAAATACACTTGATTGAAATGTCATGTAAACATATTTAAAGATGTTTCATTTTGTGTCCTTTTACACACACACACACACGCACTGGTGATCCACTGTCTGTTTCCTAAAGACCACACACACACACACAAGACCAGACACACACGATCCAGGGGAAGCCTTCTTGAGTACTGTTGTCTATAAATAGGCCACCAACTGTCAGTGGAAGCACTACATGCTGACTCAATTTCCCTACAGGATCTCTTTCAGGCACCTCCAATAGACGTTGATATGGCAAGCAAAAAGAACAAGTTTGCTAGTGCTGTGATAAGAGAGTGTAAAATAATGAGTTTGAAATATTTATATGCACTGCATGTTTGTTTGGTAACTAGCCAGTCACGCTTACAAAAATGTAATTGTTGCGGCAATCTTCCTGCAAACTAAATAGTGTGCCAGAAGTTTGCAAATGTTTGACACTGGTGGATAATCTGCAGCAAACCTTTGGCAACAATAATATTTATTGCAACTAGTGGCAAATTGTTTACCAGAAGCCATTTCTGGTGAACACATGAGTTCCAAGACCAGTAACCGTTGACGACCAGTCAGCAGGGGGAGAAGAAGAATCCGTTGGAAAATGGAAACCAAACTATCTAGCTGGCTTCCTACCGAAGTTGTCCGGTGAGTGTCTAACTTCCTAATAAACTTTAAAATAGTGTTAGCTAATTGATGCCTAGATGGGATAGAGTAAAACACATTTTATTGATATCAGTTTCAATCTGTCAGCGCTACTGACTGACTATCTAGATAGCTAACGTTAACTGGCTAGCGCTTAGCTAATTAATGTTAGCTATATTTTTTGCACAATTAATGTGATATCTAGCTAAGTTAGCTAACTAATGACTTGCCTAAACACTTTTTTTGTGAATATGTCGCTGTCTTTTAATAACATATGCATGTCAATATGCTAGCGTCACGGTTCAGTAGCATGTTAGCTAGCACAACAGTTAAAAGTAGCAACAATATGAGCACACTTGGCGTCAAAGCATTACTTTCGCAGATATCCTTCTCCTACCCGTGGTGTTGCAAGAGGCTGCACTGAGAAGAGGATGCATATACACCCTGGAAATATGTTTTTGGTGCACTCACTCATAACACTTTGTTTGAGTGATAAATGTAGCCCATTCATTCTTTGTATCAATTAGATGGGTGACATGGCTGGTGAGTATGCGGGCTATGGAAGAACTGGGACATTTTCAGCTTCCAGGAAATGTTGTACAGATCCTTGTGACATGGGCCCGTGCATTATCATGCTTAAACATGAGGTGATGGCGACGAATGAATGGCATGACAATGGGCCACGGGATCTCTGTGCATTCAGGTGGATGGATTATCTTGGCAAAAGAGAAATGCTCACTTACAGGATGTAAACAAATTTTTTTCACAAACTTTGAGAGAAATAAGCTCTTATTTCAGCTCATGAAACATGGGACCAACACTACCCGTTGCGTTAATATTTTTGTTCAGTATACATTAAGTGCCTTGGGTATACAAGGCTAGGGGTATACAAGGCTATGGTTAATTATTTGGAATTACAAGGAGAGACATTTTCTGATCCCCCAGAGCTGTGTGATCTGTACTAATGTCCCTGCTCTTCCCTACAAATTCTAAACAATTTGTCTATGTTCATTACAGGCCCCACCTAACCTGAAGTCAGTGCTGCTGGCTGTAGCCTTTGGCAACGTCATTGTGCTGATCGTAACCAAGGGGGCGGGTCTGAATCAGGTAAGTCCCACTGGTCCTGCCCTGTATCACTGCTGGCTTGCCTATGAAGCTAAGCAGGATCAGTTTTGGTCTGTCCCTGGATGGGAGACCAAATGCTGCTGGAAGTTGTGTTGGAGGGCCAAGTAAAGGGCACTTTCCCTCTGGTCTAAGGAGATCCCAGGGCAGTAAATGCAGGACATTGCCCTGCATAGGGTGCCATATTTCAGATAGGATTTTAAAACGGGTGTCATTGACCTCAAGATTAACCTGTTACTCCAGTAGGTTGTTGGGGGGATGCAGGGCTCTGATCTCTTGGAGCTAGAAAGGTCAGTCCCGGAGCTGGACAGGTCACCTCCATGGAGCTAGACCATCAACTTCTCCTCCCAAAAACTAAGGCTAAAACACGCCCCCAGAACTACAAGTTAATTAAGGAACTGGAACTTACTTCAGCGGGATTTGGACTGGGGACATCTC
>NW_023494137.1:0-20000 GCF_013265735.2 Oncorhynchus mykiss
TCAGCCTCCAGTATTTATGCTGCAGTAGTTTATGTGTCGGGGGACTAGGGTCAGTTGATTAAATCTGGAGTATTTATCCTGTCTTATCCGGTGTCCTGTGTGAATTTAAGTGTGCTCTCTCTAATTCTCTCTTTCCTCGCTTTCTTTCTCTCTCTCGGAGGACCTGAGCCCTAGGACCATGCCTCAGGACTACCTGGCACGAGGACTCCTTGCTGTCCCCAGTCCAACTGGCCGTGCTGCTGCTCCAGTTTCAACTGTTCTGCTGCTGCGGCTATGGAATCCTGACCTGTTCACCGGACGTGCTACCTGTCCCAGACATGCTGTTTTCAACTCTCTAGAGACAGCAGGGGTGGTAGAGATACTCCTAATGATCGGCTATGAAAAGCCAACTGACATTTACTCCTGAGGTGCTGACTTGCTGCACCCTCGACAACTAATGTGATTATTATTATTTGACCATGCTGGTCATTTATGAACATTTGAACATCTTGGCCATGTTCTTTTATAATCTCCACCTGGCACAGCCAGAGGACGACTGGCCACCCCTCATATCCTGGTTCCTCTCTAGGTTTCCTCCTAAGTTTTGGCCTTTCTATGAAGTTTTTCCTAGCCACTGTGCTTCTACACCTGCATTTCTTGCTGTTTGGGGTTTTAGGCTGAGTTTCTGTACAGCACTTTGAGATATCAGCTGATGTACGAAGGGCTATATAAATACATTTGATTTGATTTGATATTTGAGTGTGTGTTTCAGGAGATGGCTTCCTGAAATCCCCAAAGCAGCTGATTGGTCGACTCCACGGCTAATTGGAGCTGACCCCGCCCCCTCGTCAAGTTACAGCTGAATCCCATTACACTCCTTCTCTATTATAAAAGCCAGCGTTCTGTTGTTCACGGAGAGAGGTTTTTGGTGAGAGATGATTGCGGAGAGAGAGGAGGCTGGTGGTTATATCATGTTGGTTGTTTCTAAGAGATTTGGTATGTTCTGTGTTAGTTTGTTGCTCAGGGAGAGCTTCTTTAATGTCTTGAGTTCGTTTTTTCTCCTTTTTTCAGAGTGTTGTATGTGTGCATATGCATATGGCGGGTGTTCTGCAATGTTGTCTAAAAAGGTTGCTGTACATCAATGTCTAGAAAATTAGGCTATAATTAGGCTCAACTCTCCTGTGACGATCTGAATGATCAGGTGGGACCGCTCTACAAGCGTGCTCTCTCTCGTAGAGGGGGGGGGGCGGGAAGTCGGCTGTTTCATGGCGGTTATAAAATACGCTGCCTCTATGCTCTGTGGAGTTCGAGAATGGAATGTAAACTGGAACACAGAGAGACCCTTGGACAACAGAAGTTTGAATAATTAAACAATATTCATATTTTTGAGACTGTGGGAGTGGTCCGTGGACACTTAAGGGACAGTCATGACGAGTGTGTTTCATTTGGTGATCTCATGAAGAACAGGAAACACTCATTGCTGTGTCTTTGGTTGTGTACACTTCTTAATTATGGGGTTGACATCTAAATATTGTGAAGCGTATGTGATTAAACATGAAACTATTTGTGAATATCTTCAAATTGAGAAAATATGGGTTTTCATAACGTTAACCAAATCAGTGGCCACGCCCACGTGACAATAGACATTATGTCGGTGTCATGGAACCCCCCCCCCCCCCCCCTTTCCTAAGAAGTGTATAAATCCGCTCCTGACCAAATTTACATTAGACCAGAAAATCTGGAGCCGACGCTTCATGTTGAAATGGTTAAGAACTACAACTCTATAGGCCCAGGAGACCATGTAGTGTTGGCTACACGGCTGGAAATGGTTCAACTCTGAGACTATCCATCACTACAGAATAAGAGAAAGTCCTAGACGTATACTTCCTAGTCTGCAGCTGGAAATGACGTAAATCTAGTACGAGACTTCCGACAACCGCGGAAGCATCTATTCTATGCAACGATCCTCTGTACGCCTGACGTATCCATAACAACAGACACTATCCAGAGCCGCCTGAAAAGGGGAGAACTACGAAAGACATTGTGACTTCTGGGGAAGTTAACCAGAGACTCTCTGATGAACTGACTCTGCGCAGCAGACGGACCAGCGTTTCCAACAGAGAAGAAACAACGACATATGGGGGTAAATATATACATTGCAATTATTTTCGATTGAGCGGCCGTTCATGTGCAAAGGATCAGTATATAAATTAATGTAATTATGAACTGTGTGTAGTGAATCCATTTTGTCTTTCCCGCTTTTACTCTGTCCCCAACCCTTTCCTTGTCTACCAAGCTGTCATACCAGTTTAGCCCTTTAGGGACTTATCGATGCAATGTGTTAGTAACCAATAACTATATTTGTTTGTTTATGCATTTCTGTGATTTGTAGTTAGTTAGTAAATAAATAATAATTCAATTTGAATATCGCTGATTCGTTATGGAAACTATATCCAAGGTTTTGCGACATTCAGTAATGAGAACTGATGCGGTAATAATAATACCTCAATACAAGACTGTACTCAATAAGATATGAAAATATCGCAAGAGTCGATTCGGGAAATGGGAACTCTACAAACATTTCCCCGTTGTGCCCTGACTTCCTAGTTAATGAAAGTTTACATTATTAGTTTATCACGTAATAATAATTACACATAGAGAATTGAGATGCTAAGATGCTAAACTAACATCTTAGCTTATGCTAAGCTAGATGCTAAGCTAACAGAGAAAGCAGCCATTTTGTCCTTTGTTCATAGGTCGACACCCTATGCCCGCCTCCTTTGGACTCTAGTTTGAGTTCGGCTTTCTGCGGTCAGTGACCCCTGGTGGTGAAGAATCTCCAGTAATATTTAAAAAATAGAACTAATTATTATGTGACATCGGCCATATGCTCACGTCTATTGAAAAGGGGTACACTGTATCTTAACTAACCAATTTAAACTGATTGGATATCGGTCTCATTCAATTTTAACTCAAGTTAAACTTGCCAGACTTACTTTTTCCAGGTGGATCTTTTAAATAATATCCAAATTGATTGGTTTTCTACAAATGAGACAATTTCAACTTTTCCATCATAATCTGGTGGTACAGAATCAACAAAAAAATATAGATATATTCCATTGAGGTCCATCGTTGTCCCCCAGTGCTAACAAGTGGTTACTCTTCTGATATCCAGCCAATCTACACTGATCTACACTAATTGGATATCGGTCTCATTCAATTTAATTAATTTTAAGAAGTTAAAAGTTTCTAACTTATCTTTCCAGGTGGATCGTTTAGATAATATTCAAAGTAGTATAGTGAAGGAAAATACATGTTTAGAACTGATAAATGATTGCATGGTGCTAGAATGAACACAATCAATTGATTATTGAACGTTATCGATGGACATAGCTTTGTAGAATCAAAACATACACAGCCTTCCTCTGCTCAGTACAGCAACAAGAGAATCTTTCCCAGTTTGACAACAGATGCCGCTTCGGTGGGAGAAATCAAAATAATCATGAAGTCTACAAATGTTGAATTATCCACAATCCTCTAAAAATAGAGCCACGTGGCAAGTTGTTGCAAGAACATAAAAAAAAAAGAGTAAATGAAATACATGTTCTCTCGATTTGCTTATCCTCATAAAAAAATACAAAAATGTTTAAGCAGCGTCATATTGTGTTGGATTTATTCTTAACTTTTTTTTGGTCAAATGAAATTAACAAATTTTTAGCATTCATTTTTATTAAGTACAGTGCATTCGGAAAGTATTTAGACCCTTTTGTGGTACAGCCTTTTGTTTTGTTGTGGTACAGCCTTATTCTAAAATGGATTCAATTGTTTTTTTCCCCTCGTCAATCTAAACACAATACCCCGTAATGACAAAGCAAAATCAGGTTTAGAATTTTTTGCACATTTATACAAATTAAAAAACTGAAATATCACCTTTACATAAGTATTCAGACCCTTTACTCAGTACTTTGTTGAAGCACCTTTGGAAGCGATTACAGCCTCGAGTCTTCTTTTGGGTTTGACGCTACAAGCTTGGCACAACTGTATTTGGGGAGTTTCTCCCATTCTTCTCCACAGATCCTCTCAAATTCTGTCAGGTTGGTTTGAGGTGTCGCTGCACAGCTATTTTCAGGTCTCTCCACAGATCGATCGGTTCAAGTCCAGGCTCAGAAACTGAAGTTGCTGGGAAATGACTGACAACACAGCTCTTAGCTCCTCTGGAGATGCCTACTGGACAACTTTTATTTCTATTCTTTTAAATCTTTTAAATTAATTTTTTATCTTACATAATAAATATATAAATACTACCATACCCCGTTCAAAGACACTTACATTGCCCATTCAACCCTCTGAATGGCACGCATACACAATCCATACCTCAGTTGTTTCAAGCCTTAAAAATCATTCTTTAACCTGCCTCCTCCCCTTCATCTACACAGATTAAAGATAATTTAACTAGTGACATCAATAAGGGATCATATCTTTAAGCTGGATTCACCTGGTCAGTCTATGTCATGGAAAGAGCAGGTGTTCTTAATGTTATGTATACTCAGTGTATCTTGATTAGATAAGTATTCAACCCCCTGAGTCAGTACATGTCTTTCTGGGTAAGTCTCTAAGAGCTTTCCACACCTGGATTGTGCAATATTTTCCCATTATTCTTTTCAAAATGATTCTAGCTCTCTCAAATTGGTTATTGATCATTGCTTGACAACCATTTCAGGTCTTGCCATGGATTTCTCAGCAGATTTAACTCAAAGTGTAACACGGCCACTCAGGAACATTCACTGTCATCTTGATAAGCAACGCATTGTGTTTTAGGTTTATTGTCCTACTGAAAGGTGAATTCATCTCTGTGTCTGGTGGAAAGCAGACTGAACCAGGTTTTCCTGTAGGATTTTTCCTGTGCTTCGCTCCATTCCATTTATTTTTATCCTAAAACTCCCTAAACTCCTTGCCATGAGCAGTTTCCGTTCCTCTCTGGCAACTGAGTTAGGAAGGACGCCTGTATCTTTAAAGTGACTGGGTGTATTGATACACCATCCAAAGTGTAATTAATAACTTCTCCATGCTCAAAGGGATATTCAGTGTCTACTTTATAATTTTTAAAAACATTTTACATTTATTTTTTACCCATATGCAAGGCATTGGAAAACCTCCCTGGTCTTTGTGGTTGAATCTGTACTTGAAATGCACTACTCGACTGAGGGACCTGACAGTATGTGAGAGGTACAGAAAGGGGTAGTCATTCAGAGTCCATGCAACTTATTGTGTGACTTGTTAAGCACATTGTTACTCCTGAACTTATTTAGGCTTACCATAACAAAGGGGTTAAATACTTATTGATTCAAGACATTTCAGCCTTTAATTTTTAATGAATCTGTATACATTTCTTAAAATATTATATTCACTTTTACAAATGGTAGATTAGTGACACAAAATCTCAATTTAATCAATTATAAATTTAACCTGTAACACGACAACATTTTGAAAAAGTCAAGGGGTGTCAATACTGTGAATACTTTCTGAAGGCACTGTAGCTGCATTTTGGGGTATTTTATTCCTCGTTATTATTTTAATTTCTTATTTTTAACTCTGCATTGTTGGGAAGTTTTTGTAAGTAATCACCATTCCCTCCCCCGTGTACTCCCTCCCCTCTGCCCTCCTCCATCTCTCCCCGTGTCACTCCATCTCCTCCTCTGCCCTCGTCCATCTCTCCTCCTCTGCCCTCCTCCATCTCTCCTCCTCTGCCCTCCTCCATCTCTCTCCGTGTCACTCCCTCCCCTCCTCTGCCCTCCATCTCTCCCCGTGTCACTCCCTCTCCTCCTCTGCCCTGCCCTCCTCCATCTCTCCCCGTGTCACTCCCTCTCCTCCTCCTCCCTCCTCCATCTCTCCCCGTGTCACTCCCTCTCCTCCTCTGCCCTCCTCCATCTCTCCCGTGTCACTCCCTCTCCTCCTCTGCCCTCCTCCATCTCTCCCCGTGTCACTCCCTCTCCTCCTCTGCCCTCCTCCATCTCTCCCCGTGTCACTCCCTCTCCTCCTCTGCCCTCCTCCATCTCTCCCGTGTCACTCCCTCTCTCTCCTCTGCCCTCCTCCATCTCTCCCCGTGTCACTCCCTCTCCTCCTCTGCCCTCCTCCATCTCTCCCCGTGTCACTCCCTCTCCTCCTCTGCCCTCCTCCATCTCTCCCCGTGTCACTCCCTCTCCTCCTCTGCCCTCCTCCATCTCTCCCCGTGTCACTCCCTCTCCTCCTCTGCCCTCCTCCATCTCTCCCCGTGTCACTCCCTCTCCTCCTCTGCCCTCCTCCATCTCTCCTCCTCTGCCCTCCCTCTCCTCCTCTGCCCTCCTCCATCTCTCCTCTCCTCCAATAGACACCCCCACCCCTCGTCTTACTGGACATAGCTGTTCTGTCCTGCCGATGCATGGAAAACATAATATTACAGTTTTTACTGTCCCGTTGGTAGGATAGTCTCGAACTGAGCTCATCCAGTTTATTCTCCAGTTATTGCACGTTGGCCAATAGAACGGATGGTAGAGGCAGGTTACCCATTCACCGACGAATTCTCACAAGGCACACTGATCTGCGACCCCTGTATTTCCTTCTTCATGCGAATGACGGGGATTTGGGCCTTGTCCGGGAGCAACATTATATCCTTCATGTCAGACTCATTAAAGAAAAAATCTTTGGCTAGTTCAAGGTGAGTAATCGCCGTTCTGATATCCAGGAGCTCTTTTCGGTCATAAGAGACGGTAGCATCAACATTTTGTACAAAATAAGTTACAAACAATGCTATTTTGTGTTTTTTTCGCACAATTGGTTAAGATCCCGTAAAACAGCAGCCATCCCCTCCAGCGCCATTCTTCCAGGTGGGGTTGACAATGGAGCAGGGGGCAGAGGGGGGCTGGAATGGAGCCAGGAATGGGTACAGGGGACACGGGGATGTTAGGTTGGCATGAGGGCCATTTGGTAAATGGTGGAGAATGAAATAGCTTCTCTAGACACTGATTGAAGGTCAGGGCAAGTGATCAGGATTTGAAGATTAGCAGACTGACAGGAGGTAGTATGGGAGATAAAAAAAATGCCAGGGTTTGTCAGACGTCATTTCCATCTCATCTTAATCAGCAGGCCTAACCCCATACCCGTCTGGCTCTCTGTCCCACACACGCCTATTAATAGTCATCAGAGACACCTGACAGCTTTCAATCAGCATCTAACCCTGGCCGCATTCCAAATGACACAACTTTGACCAGGGTCCATGGGTACTATAGAGGGAATAGGGTGCCGTTTGGGATCCGGCCGACGTTCTCAATAAATGGACATTGTTTCTTGCTTGTAATGTTTGGGGGTGTATTGGCCTTTGAGTTATTTGTAAGACTGAGGCCTTGTGAGGCCCATGTGATGTTGCTCTGTCATATAATGGTTGATTGATGGCTGATTTTCTTCTACTTTAAATAAACAGCTGTTCTCTTCTAGGACTATTCAATCCTATCCTCATATTCTCTTTTTCATCTTATTTTGAGTTTTCAGCTTTACCTGAGCTTTGGGCATCACCTTTTGGATATCCTGGAACTAAAACTCAATGGTTGAAAATGAACAAACATACTTTGGGGATTTGTTAATGAGGGGAAATGACTCTTTGCACATGAGCAATGACTCTTTGCACATAAGGGGGGGGGGGGGGTGTAAAGAAAGTCACAGATTTTAAATCAGTTCCCTGGCCTTTAACGGCCACAACATCGGCTCAGTGTGAGTGTTCTGAGGACTGAGGTTCCAGAACAAGAGGACTACAGGGAGCCAGCCTCTCCCCCAATGAACATTCCTCCTGCCTTTATGACCTGGGCTCGGCCCACCCCTTCACTCGCACCTCATAAAAGTCACAAACATCAATTCTTGTAACCATAAAAGTCATTATAATCTCATTAAAACAACCCACCGAGAAATGTACAGTGTACACCGGGCCAAACCTGCCAGGCTGTTAAAAAAAAAACAAATAAGGAAGTATATTGTGAGTAATTCGGCTAATATGACACCACTCCTGCTTTGATCCCCTGGTTCTTTCTTTGTACCTGGGTTCTCCAAGGCTGTGTGGTCAAATTGCTCCCATAGGGCTCTGGTCAATAGTAGTACACTATGTAGGGAATAGGGTCCCATTTGAGATGCAGACCAGTATTTTTCTGAAATTCAGGACAGGTCTGAGAGAGCAGGTTGTCCTTTATGAAACACACACCATTTCTGAAATGGCCATCGCTCCAACAGCATCATTATTAAGCCATCAAATCCCTCTGTGATTGGTTCAACCTGTTGGCCTGGCTTGAGCTCACATTCAGGGATTTACAACATTGAAGATTGACCAAAGGGCAAGGCAGCTGGCATCAAGAAACACTGTCAGCCAAAGGTTGTACTGGAGTAGCCTACACACCAGGGTGTCTCCCAGAGAAAGTGACATAAAGCAGTGGATATACTGTGGCCCAACTAATCAAGCAGGACTTAATGCAAAGGCCATGCAGGAAAACAAAATGCATATTTAGCGCTTAAATTCATAGAATAACATTTTGTCTACTGCATAATGCTTCCCTTGAGAGGTGTACATTTTATACAGCTACAGCGTAATACAGCTACGCATGTCATCCTATATGCCTATAAAGAGACCAAGTTCACCTCCCACTACATTGACCAGGGCCCTATAAAGGGAATTAGGGTCCTATTAGAGCAGAGATGCACACCAACATGTCAGAAGTCTACTGAGGTCAACTCCTTCTGAGGGAACTTAATCATATCCTACACGTCATCCTGGGGGGATTGCAGAGCGGGTGGGTTAGTTGGGGCCAAGCGTGTATGTGTGTGTACTTGTGATTGTGTGTGTGTTGAGGGGGCATGCAGGCTGGGTGACTGTGATACCTCAGCAGACTCAAGAGTAACACCCCTTTCTCATAAATCCAGGGTGACCCGCTCAGCGTGAAACCAGTTTCATCACCTTCCTTACCCTGTATCAGCTAATTACAGCTAGGTCTCATATGCAGCGTGCTACCACTGAACACAGGCTGTGTCCCAAATGGCACCCTATCTCTCTTTATAGTCCACTACTTTTGACCAGCTCAAAAGCAGTGCAATATGTGAATTGGGTGCCATTTGATACGAAACACTGAACATAGATGTGGCTTAACCCCTAATTTCTAAAAGTAAAGACACAAGACAGATGAAATAGTTTAAAACAAATATTATTTCTACAAAATGTACAGAGCAATTAAAGTAGACAGCATAAGACACATTTATAAAATCATTCAGTATCATCAAGGGTTTCTCAAGCAAGCCAAGGTTAAGTGCAAAATTTAGCTGAATAGTGACACCTTTTGGTCATTGATTGTATTTACACAACTTAACTGAATGGGAGAGATCTTGTCATTTTAGGTCGTGGCCAATCCTCAAAAAGTGCTTTTGTTTTTGACATAACCCTACCCAAGGTATAACAAAGCACGAACATGTTTTTCCCTATCTTTAGAGATAGGGAAAAACATGGTCGTGCTTTGTCTCCCATACATAAAATGGATGGTTGTATAAAAATAGTTTACTGCAAAGTGGTTAAATTGATAGACATTGTGACACACCTGCTTAAATCAAACGGTGCAGAATAATGCCTGGCTGGCTCTGATTTTGCTCAAATTTGGAATACAAGTAGTCAACTGTCTGCCCTACATACACAGACAAACAACATTAGGGTATATTAGTGCATGTTGGAAATATAGACCTGTAAACACACACAGATACAATAGTTGTAAATATCAACAATGAATATTTATGATGAATGTTAGTGTCGCGTTTTTGTCATTTCAGGGGCAAGGCCGTTTGGCCTTGAAGAGGTGCCCAAATCTGCCAGGGCACAAGGCTATCTGCTATGGGACCAATGCCATTAACCAAAATAGCCAATTACATTTATTTGAAAAACCCCAAAATGTAATCCTGTGAAGAAAAACATGTGTTTGTAAATGTACATATATAATTAGCCTACATGTCAAAGTGTAGGTGATAGCCTATGTGTATTGGCTACAGCCGCTCATGTCCACACCTATGCTGACACTAACTTTAATGAGACGTTTAATTATATATAGAGTATATAGTGGTCAGATGACATGGATGCTACGCCTCTGGACTGTTTTTTTAGCACAGACTGGAATATGCTCCGGGATTCATCCAACGGCATTGAGGAATACACCACCTCAGTCATCGGCTTCATCGATAAGTGCATCGACGACTTCGTCCCCACAGTGAATGTACATGCATATCCCAACCAGAAGCCATGGATTACAGGTAACATCTGCATCGAGCTAAAGGCTAGAGCTGCCGCTTTCAAGGAGCGGGACGCTAATCCAAAATGCCTTCTATGCTCGCTTCGAGGCAAGCAACACTGAAGCATGCAGGAGAGCACCAGCTGTTCTGGATGACTGTGTGATAACGCTCTCGGTAGCCGATGTGAGCAAGACCTTTAAACAGGTTAGCATTCACAAAGCTGCAGGGCCAGACGGATTACCAGGAGGTGTACTCAAAGCACGTGTGGACCACTGGCAAGTGTCTTCACTGACATTTTCAACCTCTCCCTGACCGAGTCTGTAATACCTACATGTTTCAAGTGCCCCATGGCACTCACGTCGGTAGCCTTGAAGTGCTTTGAAAGGCTGGTCATCGCTCACATCTCCACACTGCCCTTTCCCAATTGGACAAAATGAACACATGTGAGAATGCTGTTCATTGACAGAATTCTCACATAGTGCCCACGAAGCTAATCACTAAGTTAAGGACACTGGGACTAAACACCCCCCTCTGCAACTGGATGCTGGACTTCCTGGCGGGCTGCCCCCAGGTGGTAAGGGTAGGCAACAACACATCTGCCACACTGATCCTCAACACGGGGGCCCTCAGGGGTGTGTACTTAATCCCCTCCTGTACTCCCTGTTCAACCACAACTGCATGGCCAAACACGACTCCAACACCATCATTAAGTTTGCTGACGACACAACAGTGGTCGCCCTTATCACCAACAATGATGAGATCGCCTATATGGAGGAGGTCAGAAAAGTGGCAGTGTGGTGCCAGGGTAATAACCTCTCCCTCAATGTGAGCAAGACAATGGAGCTGATCGTTGACTACAGGATAAGGCGGGCCGAACAGCCCCCATTAACATCGACGGGGCTGTAGTGGAGCGGGTCAAGAATTTCAAGTTCCTTGGTGTCCACATCACCAACAAACTATCATGGTCCAAACACACCAAGACGGTTGTGAAGAGGGTACGACAACCTTTTCCCCCTCAGGAGACGGAAAAGATTTAGCATAGGTTCCCAGATCCTCATAAAGTTCTACAGCTGCACCGTGAGGCGCTACATAGGGTTGTGTGTGTACAGCCCAGTACATCACTGGGGCCAAGCTTCCTGCCATCCAGGACCTATATAATAGGCGGTGTCAGAGGAAAGCCCATAAAATTGTCAGAGATTCCAGTCACCCAAGTTATATACTTTTTTCTCTGCTACCGCACGGCATGCAGTACCAGAGCACCAAGTCTAGGACCAAAAGGCTCCTCAACAGCTTCTGCCCCCAAGCCATAAGACTGCTGAACAATTAATCAAATGGCTCTAAGAGCTCTAAGAGCCGGCTCTCGTAGGTGAACGTTAGAAGCCGGCTCACATATCAGAAGAGCTGTATCTATTTAAAAAAAAAAAATTAAGATATGAATAATCAAAAGATTTAAATGAATAGAATGATCTAATTCAAAGAACGGAAAAAAAACAAACAATATAGGCCTGAATGCTCAAGCGAACACATTCCTTCTGACTGTCTGGTCAGACTAACAGCCTCACCTGTTGTTCCTGTCAATCAGACACGCAGTGTCAACCATGAACCAAAGATGCATGAGGGAGGTTCGAGCCAAATCACACAGTCACACACTTAGCAGCCAAGGAGAGAGAGGAAGGACAGCTGTGAAAATGACAGCTGGAATATGAGTCAGAAGCACAGTAGCATTTTAATAATGTAGACAATTTCAGAGCACAGTGTAGAATTTACCAAAGCAAAATCTCATAAAAAGCCGGTTCTACGCACAACCTAGATGCGAACTGTGCCCCCAACTGTGAAGCTAGCTGTAGCAGAGCTTCGAGAAACTGGCGGGCCTGCTAGTGATAGTGGTGGAGCCAGCACCTCCACACGTGGAGATGTATCCACTCAGTCAAGTAGGCCTACTCCGCGACCCACAGCAACGCAGTCTTCTATGGACTAGTTTATGCCAAACGTCTGTCTGTAGCAAAACAAGGCTAAAACGATTGCCACCGATTTCCAGACAATTTCGATCGTGGAGAACAGAGGTTTTTAGAAATTATAGCAATAGTCTAGCCAATGTACACCATTCGAAGCAGGAAAACCCTTTCAAAATCACTTATTCCACAACTGTACGAGAGCACACAGGCTTCATTGCGGGAAAGAGTCCAAAAAGCTACTGCAGTTTGCCTTACCACTGACTGCAGGACATCATGGGTAACCACTTCTTACATATCGGTTACATGTCACTTCATTGAAGATTTTTCGATGTCTAGATGTCTTCTGGACTGCTTTGAGTTCAGTGACAGACCCCTCAGAGAACTTGGCAGAGGAACTGTTGAGAGTGGCCAAAGAATGGCAAGTAGATGGAAAAGTGGTCTGTTGTGTTAGCAACAATGCAGCGAACATAACCAAAGCCATGATTTTTTTTTAAATGGACCCATCATACATGTCTTGCCCACACAATCAACCTGATTGTAAGAGATGCTCTGAAGGGGATGAAGCCCACTGTGGACAAAGTGAAAGCAGCTGTGGATACTTCCACAGGAGCACAGTAGATGCAGAAAAACTAAAGTATACACAACGCCAGATGGGGATGCCTGAGCTGAGGCTTAAACAAGACTGCACTACAAGGTGAATTCAACATATATGTTTAAGTGGTTTCTTGAGTCAAAGGATGCCATCATCTCTATCTTGGCCAATGTCAATGCACCTATTGATGCTCTGACCCAAGAGGAATGGGAGGTGGCAGAGGAGGTGTGTGGAGTCCTGGAACCCTTTGAGCAGGTCACTGTGGAGATCAGTGGAGAGGTACAGTAAGCAGTTATTACTACATCATTATTTAATGCAGTATTATATATGTAGATGAGCAGTACATCAAATCATCAAATCAAATGTATTTATAAAGCCTTTCTTACATCAGCTGATATCTCAAAGTGCTGTACAGAAACCCAGCCTAAAACCCCAACAGCAAGCAATGCAGGTGTAGAAGCACGGTGGCTAGGAAAAACTTCCAGAACCTAGGAAGAAACCTAGAGAGGAACCAGGCTATAAAGGGTGGCCAGTCCTCCTCTGGCTGTGCCGGGTGGAGATTATAAAAGAACATGGCCAAGATGTTCAATGTTCATATATGACCAGCATGGTCAAATAATAGTAATCACAGTGGTTGTCGAGTGTGCAACAAGTCAGCAGGAGTAAATGTCAGATTACTTTTCATAGACTATCATTCAGAGTATCTTTACTGCTCCTGTTGTCTCTAGAGAGTTGAAAACAGCAGGTCTGGGACAGGTAGCACGTCCGGTGAACTGGTCAGGGTTCTATAGCCGCAGGCAGAACAGTTGAAACTGGAGCAGCAGCACGGCCAGGTGGACTGGGGACAGCAAGGAGTCACCAGGCCAGGTAGTCCTGAGGCATGGTTCTAGGGCTCAGGTTCTCCGAGAGAGAAGAAAGAAAGAGACAAAGAAGGAAAGAAAGAGAGTTAGAGAGAGCCTACTTAAATTCACACAGGACACCGGATAAGACAGGAGAAGTACTCCAGATATAACAGACTGGCCCTAGCCCCCAACACATAAACTACTGCAGCATAAATACTGGAGGCTGAGACAGGATGTAGATGAGAATGTAGTATCAGTAGACAAAACATGAACCTGAACTACTGTTCTCTCTCTTTTCAGCCTCAATAATGATACTCCTGTGTAAGGGTCTGCAGCGAATCACAGCCAGCCGCCAGAGAAGCAAATGTAACCACAGGACATGTGACAGAGTGGATGGACACCCTATGTTCATCAATGGACTGAAAGTTCCACAGAATGGAATATAGTCACGTGCTATCAGAAACCGCTGCACTTGACCCCAGGTATAAGAAGTTAGCCTTCGGTGATGCCAGAGCGATTGATGAGACTCTTCAAAGAATAACCCCAGCAGTCAGCTGGCTCAGGCACCAGGGCAACAGGAAGAAGAGGGATCAGATGGAGCAGAAGCACCAGCAGTGGAGGAGCGTCCGTTCCCTCTGAGAGGCTCTTCTCGAAAACGGGACAAATAATTGAATCCTACAGACGAAGAACCATATACAGTGGGGAGAACAAGTATTTGATACACTGCTGATTTTGCAGGTTTTCCTACTTACAAAGCATGTAGAGGTCTGTAATTTTTTATCATAGGTACACGTTAACTGTGAGAGACGGAATCTAAAACAAAAATCCAGAAAATCACATTGTATGATTTGTAAGTAATTAATTTGCATTTTATTGTATTTGATACATCAGAAAAGCAGAACTTAATATTTGGTATAGAAACCTTTGTTTGCAATTACAGAGATCATACGTTTCCTGTAGTTCTTGACCAGGTTTGCACACACTGCAGCAGGGATTGTGGCTCACTCCTCCATACAGACCTTCTCCAGATCCATCAGGTTTCGGGGCTGTCGCTGGGCAATATGGACTTTCAGCTCCCTCCAAAGATTTTCTATTGGGTTCAGGTCTGGAGACTGGCTAGGCTACTCCAGGACCTTGAGATGCTTCTTAGTTGCCCTGGCTGTGTGTTTCGGGTCGTTGTCATGCTGGAAGACCCAGCCACGACCCATCTTCAATGCTCTTACTGAGGGAAGGAGTTTGTTGGCCAAGATCTCGCGATACATGGCCCCATCCATCCTCCCCTCAATACGGTGCAGTCGTCCTGTCCCCTTTGCAGAAAAGCATCCCCAAAGAATGATGTTTCCACCTCCATGCTTCACGGTTGGATGGTGTTCTTGGGGTTGTATTCATTCTTCTTCTTCCCCCAAAACACAGCGAGTGGAGTTTAGACCAAAAAGCTCTATTTTTGTGTCTCATCAGACCACACGATCTTCTCCCATTCCTCCTCTGGATCATCCAGATGGTTATTGGCAAACTTCAGACGGGCCTGGACATGCGCTGGCTTGAGCAGGGGGACCTTGCGTGCGCTGTAGGATTTTAATCCATGACGGCATATTGTGTTACTAATGGTTTTCTTTGAGACTGTGGTCCCAGCTCTCTTCAGGTCATTGACCAGGTCCTGCCGTGTAGTTCTGGGCTGATCCGTCACATTCCTCATGATCATTGACGCCCCATGAGGTGAGATCTTGCATGGAGCCCCAGACTGAGGGTAATTGACCGTCATCTTGAACTTCTTCCATTTTCTAATAATTGAGCCAACAGTTGTTGCCTTCTCACCAAGCTGCTTGCCTATTGCCCTGTAGCCCATCCCAGCCTTGTGCAGGTCTACAATTTTACCCCTGATATCCTTACACAGCTGTCTGGTCTTGGCCATTGTGGAGAGGTTGGAGTTGTTTGATTTGAATGTAGGACAGGTGTCTTTTATACAGGTAATAAGTTCAAACAGGTGCAGTTAATACAGATAATGAGTGGAGAACAGGCGGGCTTCTTAAAGAAAAACTAACAGGTCTGTGAGAGCCGGAATTCTTACTGGTTGGTAGGTGATCAAATACTTATGTCACGCAATAAAATGCAAATTAATTACTTAAAATCATACCATGTGATTTTTCTGGATTTTTGTTTTAGATTCCGTCTCTCACAGTTGAAGTGTACCTATGATTAAAATTTTAAAAAAGAAGAGCTATACATGAAAAATCATTATTGGACACCCTTTTTCTATAGTGAACCGGTCTCACAAGCTTTCCACACGCTAATTAACCTGTCTAAGATATTGGTTCCCAATTGGGAATCAACCCTCCCACGTTCAGCTGAAACGGTGGCGCATGGAACGCAAAAATATTCTTAAAAATATTTAACCTCCACACATTAACAAGTCCAATAGCTCAAATGAAAGATAAACACCTTGTTCATCTAGCCAGCAAGTCAGATTTCTAAAATGTTTTACGGCGAAAACATAGCACATATATATGTCAAACCACCACCAGACACAGCTCATTTGAATAGCCAAAACATGCAATCAACAAACGCAGGATTAAAAAATAAATCGTTCACTAACTTTTTGAAAGTCTTCATCAGATGACAGTAATAGGACATGTTACACAGTACATTCTTTTTTTTTCAATAATATGCCATTTATATCCATAAATGTCCATTTACAGTGAGTTCACGTTCAGAAATTACTCAAAAATGCCCGCAGGAAATCTAGGTAGCGCGGCAAGATAACGTAAATAGACATCATAAACTTTGACTAAATATACATGTTCTACATATAGTTAGAAAGATACACTGCTTCTTTATGCAACCGCTTTGTTAGATTTATTTTTAACGTTACAGAAATCGCACACTATTCAATATGCTGAGACGGCGCTCAGATACAAGCTACATTTCTACGTAATGTTGGAGTCAACAGAAACACAGATTTCAGCATAAATATTCCCTTACCTTCGATGGTCTTAGTTCCAATGTTCTGGAAGGCTTCATACTTACCCAATACATCGTTTGGTTTCAAGTCTTGCGTCTTTGTATTAGCTACTGCTAATAACATCAGCTGAAATGCACCCAAAACGTCCTCTGGTCCGGAAAAGTTGCGCATCAAAACTTTTTTTTTTTACCTTTATTTAACTAGGCAAGTCAGTTAAGAACAAATTCTTATTTTCAATTACAGCCTAGTGGGTTAACTGCCTGTTCAAGGGCAGAACGACAGATTTGTACCTTGTCAGCTCAGGGGTTTTGAATTTGCAACCTTTCGGTTACTAGTCCAACGCTCTAACCACTAGGCTACCCTGCCGCCCCAGGGGTAGCCTAAAATTACATATTATATGTCGACTAAACAGTTCAAACTAAGTGCAGAAGCAAGCTTTATGATGTTTTAGACACACAAAACAAACTTCAATTCAATCGGCCATCGTCTGCCCTTCTCTTGAGTGCTGGAACAAAGGAATGGCTGGGACCAATTCGCGCCACTACGCACAGCCTATTTTCTCGTGGCACGCACTAATGTCACTCCCATAGGGTCAATTCTCGCGGGATTTGAACGATTCAAAGCTCTACTGAAAGAGGACATCTAGCGGAAGAGATAGAAAGTCTCCCCAGAATCATAACTGGTTGGGAAGGGTGGGGGCGATGACGTCAAAGTTGCTCCAACTTTCATGACCACAAAAACTAGTTTGGAAGAATGCCTGCCCTGTGAGTTCTGCTATACTTACAGACATAATTCCAACGGTTTTAGAATCTTTAGAGTGTTTTCTATCCAATAATAATTTTTATATGCATATATTACCAATTTTTGACAGATTCTTTTTTCAGTTTACTAGGGGTACCCAATCTCTCCAAAGGGGGCATATGTCTGCCATATCCTTAACAGGTTTTAACAATAATTTCAAACTTAAAGATAGGCTCTCGTGGAATAACCGTTTAAGCGCACAACGTTTCTGTTGCTGATGAAAATCGCCAAAAAGTGGGAAAGAAATGTAAAACAAAACTAAAAGAATGGAAAGACAGGCAAAGGAAGATCTTACGGGATGCGGGAAAACCCTATACAAATCATAAGGATCAAGAAAACCCTATACAAATCGTAAGGGTCAAGAAAAACTAGGAAAAGCTGTCCAAAAGAGGTATGTGGAAGAACCGTATATCAAACAATCAAGCTAGCTAGCTATAGAGTAGAGTACAGTAACTAACACGTATGTTCTGGGTTGTCTAATTTGTAACTATAGAGAGAACATATTAGTTAAAGTTCGTTGGCTACTAACTTATACATCATCGTTACAAAATGTTATTGCTAGATTATAGAAGAAATATAGCTAGCTACTTTGTCTCATCCACCGGATGATTCGACATGCTAAATAGTTATATGTAACGTTACACTGTATCCTGCAGGGAAGAGCGTGTTCCACGACGTGCAGACAGGATTGTGGAAAGTTGACTGATGAGCGCAAACTTCATCTGTTCCAACAGTTTCTACACTGTCCCATACGAGAAACAACAAGCGTTGATTCTCTCCGGCTTAGAACAGGTTAGAAATAACACAAAACGCCTATTATTATAATAGCTATATTGAACACGTGCATAGTTTAACTTTGACAGTAATGATACGTACATTAACGTTAACTCTAAAAGTGCAGTGTTACACAATGGTGCAATGCAAACTCATTCTGTGTATAGGTTGGGAGTGTGTGAAAGATGGAGGTCCTGATCGAGCAATACCCTGAATGTGCTACAGTATATTCAATTCTGAATTTATCATTGTCAATTTGTATTGCAGCATGAGGTGAAACGGAGACGTAAACCTTGAGGATACAAAGGAGAACAAACGACGGAAACAAACCTTCAAATACCATGTACAGCAAGCAGGCCAGAGATTGAATGTGTGCAAGGTCACTTTCATGTCTGTGTTCCAGCTAACCAACAGCTGTCTTCAGGCAAGTGAAAATATTAATTAATGTCTATATGAATATCAATTACAAACATATTGTATTCTCTGTGCTAGTTTTTAAAAACCTGCTAATTGAAATGTAATTGTTTTGGTAAGGTTGTTCAGGAACAGTTAGGAGTTCAAGCTGAGGCAGGTGAGGATCCAGATCAGGCTACTGAGGCTAGGTCTCCTTTAGAAGATGGAAGAGGGAAGCATAGCAATAGGTAATGCGCTATGGATTCCAGCCTGGATTATTTCACTATAGCAGTACTCTAAACAATCTTCATCGAATGGATGAATAGCGAATTCTGAAACAAAAATATAAAAAGGTTTATTACTTTTAAACAAAAGGATGGTAACTAAGCTGTCCAACTACAACCTGAGCACTGAGGACTGAGTGCCGATTACCTTCCTCCTCCCACTGGACGGCACTGGCCTAATTCTCGCTGCCCTACAGGACCCCCCGGCCACAAACGGAAATGGCGTGACCGGGATTTGTACCCCGGTTATAGCGACACAGTTGCACTCTGAGGCAGGTCCCTAGACCATTGAGAGAATACAAGTTTAACATCTTGTTGTCTCCTTACAGGCCACATCGGATACATGCTACAGTGAAAGAGGGCATCAAGGAGCACATTCTATCTTTCCCAAGAACCCAGAACCACTACTCTCGGATGAAGGGGGATGTACACAGAGAATACCTCAGCCCTGATCTGAATTTGTTGCGAATGTGCCGACTCTCCAAAGAGAAGAATACCACATCATCTGCAAAATTCAGGGTTTATAGGGAGATTTTCAAACAGCAGATTCTCAATTTCGGCCAAACCAGGAGTGACACCTGTGGCAAATGTGACGCATTCTTCACTAAGATGTCAGCAGCAACATCTGAAGAGGAGAAGAGGAAGATTGCAGTTGAAAGTGAGCTGCACCATCGAAAAGCTGAAAAGGCCTACACACAGCTTCAAAGTGACACTGAGTGGGCTAAAGCCAATGCTGACTGCCATGTCATTTCTGTGGATCTACAGGGGATGATGTACACCCCTAATCTGACCCACTCCAATGTCTACTACCAGCAGCTGCTGTCACATTTGAACCTTTGCATCCTGGAACTTTGAAAAGATGATTCTGCATTCATGTGTGTTTGGCATGAGGGGATTGCACACCGAGGGTCCATTGAGGTGGCAAGCTGCATATTGAAGTGGGTGAAGACAAAATTCACGCCACTCACCAAACCAGAGGTGCGCAAGTTGATAATCTTCAGTGACAAATGCTGTGGGCAGAATAACAACTGGCGGATGCTCAATCTGATGTCGATGCTTGTCTCTATGGGTTACTTTACCCAAGTTGAGCAGAAGTTCATGGTCTCTGGTCATTCTTTTCTTCCTTGTGACCGATCTTTT